>NW_026600544.1:30000-95000 GCF_029448725.1 Salvelinus fontinalis
CTCTGTCTCTCTATCTGTCTCTCTCTGTCTGTGTCTCTCTGTCTCTCTATCTGTCTCTCTCTGTCTCTGTCTCTGTCTGTCTCTCTCTGTCTGTCTCTTTCTGTCTCTCTGGCTCTCTGTGTCTCTCTGTCTCTCTGTCTAACTAGGTGGTGGGACAGTGTAGCTAGTAAAATTACTCTGTTGTAAAGGCAGATGAAGCCTTGTGTCATCAGTTCTCAGTTCTACAGGCCTTTACTAATGTACACACCTCAATGTCACAAAGGGCTCAAACCTGCTACACACGCACGCAAACACACACGCACTTACGCACGCACGCACGCATACAAACACACATACGCACGCACACACACACACGCACGCACGCAGGCACGCACGCACACAAACGCACACAAATGCACGCACACACACACATCGAGCATCAATTACAACATTTGCATGGCATTAACCCCAGCCCAGAGTTTAGCTACAACTCTGTGTCTCTCAGCATGTCATATTAACCCACTAAACCCTGGGATGAACTGTGTCTCTCAGCATGTCATATTAACCCACTAAACCCTGGGATGAACTGTGTCTCTCAGCATGTCATATTAACCCACTAAACCCTGGGATGAACTGTGTCTCTCAGCATGTCATATTAACCCACTAAACCCTGGGATGAACTGTGTCTCTCAGCATGTCATATTAACCCACTAAACCCTGGGATGAACTGTGTCTCTCAGCATGTCATATTAACCCACTAAACCCTGGGATGAACTGTGTCTCTCAGCATGTCATATTAACCCACTAAACCCTGGGATGAACTGTCTCTCTCAGCATTTCATATTAACCCACTAAACCCTGGGATGAACTGGGTCTCTCAGCATGTCATATTAACCCACTAAACCCTGGGATGAACTGTCTCTCTCAGCTGATAACACCAGGACAATGGAAATACACTCAGAGATATGATGGCCTTACATTGTCTGCTGTGCAGTATACATTTACTTTCTCTCACTTGAATTCATACTACTATCATAGCATCTATAATCTATAAATCTAGAATCCCTACAGAGCCTTTTTACGTAAGACAGACAATGTAACACATGCACACACATGCACACACATGCACACACTCACCCACCAAATCCTCTCAGTGTCTGGGAAGATAAATAGTTGATGGATGGTGTGAGCGGAGAAGAAATGGTCTGTTGATGTCTCTAAAGGTTTGTAATTGCTGCATAGAAAGGATGCTCAGTAGCCTGGAATATTGGCCTTAATGGGATTATACTGGGGGGAGAGTGGGAAGGAGGGAGGGATAGAGGAAGACTGAGAGAGGGAGATGAAGAGAGAGAAGGGAAGAGGAGGGAGAGGCAGAAATAGAGAAAGAAGACATATTCCAGTGTTCTCCAGTGTGGTCCAGTGTGGTCCAGTGTTCTCCAGTGTTCTCCAGTGTTCTCCAGTGTTCTCCTGTGTGGTCCAGTGTTCTCCAGTGTGGTCCAGTGTTGTTCAGTGTGGTCCAGTGTTGTCCAGTGTTCTCCAGTGTTGCCCAGTGTTCTCCAGTGTGGTCCAGTGTTCTCCAGTGTGGTCCAGTGTGGTCCAGTGTTCTCCAGTGTTGTCCAGTGTTCTCTAGTGTGCTCCAGTGTTCTCCAGTGTTCTCCAGTGTTGTCCAGTGTGGTCCAGTGTTCTCCAGTGTGGTCCAGTGTGGTCCAGTGTGGTCCAGTGTTCTCCAGTGTTGTCCAGTGTTGTCCAGTGTTCTCCAGTGTTGTCCAGTGTTCTCTAGTGTGCTCCAGTGTTGTCCAGTGTTGTCCAGTGTTCTCTAGTGTCGTCCAGTGTCGTCCAGTGATGTCCAGTGTGGTCCAGTGTGGTCCAGTGTTCTCCAGTGTTCTCCAGTGTTCTCCAGTGTTCTCCAGTGTTGTCCAGTGTTCTCCAGTGTTGGCCAGTGTGGTCCAGTGTGGTCCAGTGTGGTCCAGTGTTTTCCAGTGTTCTCCAGTGATGTCCAGTGTGGTCCAGTGTGGTCCAGTGTTGTCCAGTGTTCTCCAGTGATGTCCAGTGTGGTCCAGTGTTGTCCAGTGTGGTCCAGTGTTCTCCAGTGTTGTCCAGTGTGGTCCAGTCTGGTCCAGTGTTTTTCAGTGTTGTCCAGTGTTCTCCAGTGTGGTCCAGTGTTCTCCAGTGTTGTCCAGTGTGGTCCAGTGTTCTCCAGTGTGGTCCAGTGTTGTCCAGTGTTCTCCAGTGTTCTCTAGTGTGCTCCAGTGTTCTCCAGTGTTGAGCTTCTCTCGATCATTCAAGAGAACCATGTGTGTTTACCAACCCGTTACCATGGTAACAAGAGAAGCAAGGGATGAATCGGAGGGAAGGAGAAGGAGGGATAAGAGAGATGGCACTAGAGAGGGAGACTGGCGTCCCTAGAGGTTGGTCTTGGAGGACCGCCATATCCCAGGATCCTCTGGGGTATGTGTTGTTTTGACGGGGTGTTTATCGCCACATCTGTTTGGCCAGAAATAGAGTTGAGTTCTGTTTGGTTATTTCTCTCTAATAAACAGTGAGGAACACTATCCAGCTGACTGACTATGGCCTTCTGCGTGTTTGTGTGTGTGTGTGGCTGACAGGCTCTGGCCCTCTGTGTCCGTCCACCTGCTTGTACCATGCCCAGATGGTAGCATGCGTCAGTGTCTCCATCACCACACTACCGCCACACTACCGCCACACTGTCCTGGTCTGATCATTGAAATATAATGATGAGGGACAGAGAGAGAGGCTGAGAGAGGACGAAAGGAGGGTGAGAGGAGAGGAAGGGGAGGAGAGGAAAGGAAGGTGAAGGGAGGGGAGGGAAGGAAAGGAAGGAATGGAAGTGAAGGGGAGGAAAGGAAGGGGAGGAGAGGAAAGGGAGGGATGAGAGGGGAGGTAAGAGAGGATTGGAAGGGGACAAAATGGAGGAAGGGGAGGATAGGAGGGGAGGGTAGAGGCATGTCTTTCAGTAAATGGCAATTATGTATCTAGTTTACAGCCAACTGGTTATGGTCCCAGAATGTGTCATTATTTCTGTATTACAAAGGTTGTCTGTTACTGTAGAATAGAGAGGGATGAATTTAGGCTATTCATTTTAATGTCTCCCTGTCTCTCCTGTCTCTCTCGCTCCTGTCTCTCCTGTCTCTCTCATTCCTGTCTCTCCTGTCTCTCTCATTCCTGTCTCTCCTGTCTCTCTCCCTCCTGTCTCTCCTGTCTCTCTCGCTCCTGTCTCTCTTTCTCCTGTATCTCCTGTCTCTCTTTTCTCTCCTGCCTCTCTCGCACCTGTGTCTCCTGTCGCTTCTGCCTATCCTGTCTCTCTCGCTCCTGTCTCTCCTGTTTCTCTCGCTCATGTCTCTCCTGTATCTCCTGTCTCTCCTGTCTCTCTCGCTCCTGTCTCTCCAGTCTCTCTCACTCCTGTCTCTCCTGTCTCTCCTGTCTCTCTCGGTCATGTCTCTCCTGTCTCTCATGTCTCTCCTGTCTCTCTCGCTCCAGTCTCTCCTATCTCTCTCGTTCCTGTCTCTCCTGTCTCTCTCGTTCCTGTCTCTCTCGCTCCTGTCTCTCCTATCTCTCTTATAGCTCTCGCTCCTGTCTCTCTTTCTCCTGTATCTCCTGTCTCTCTCACTCCTGTCTCTCCTGTCTCTCTCACTCCTGTCTCTCCTGTCTCTCCTGTCTCTCTCGGTCATGTCTCTCCTGTCTCTCCTGTCTCTCCTGTCTCTCTCACTCCTGTCTCTCCTGTCTCTCTCGGTCATGTCTCTCCTGTCTCTCCTGTCTCTCCTGTCTCTTCTGTCTCTCTCGCTCCTGTCTCTCCTGTCTCTCTTGCTCCTGTGTTTTGTGTCTGTGAGTCATGGATTAGTGTGTGTGTGTGTGTGTGTGTGTGTGTGTGTGTGTGTGTGTGTGTGTGTGTGTGTGTGTGTGTGTGTGTGTGTGTGTGTGTGTGTGTGTGTGTGTGTGTGTGTGTGTGTGTGTGTGTGTGTGTGTGTGTGTGTGTGTGGTGACTCATGGCTGAGGAGTTGTTCTCAGTCTAGAAGTTTAGCTTGCATTTCCACTGCAGGGGGTTGTGGGTAGAAATGACTTTGCTTGAGCTCTAGAGGGAATGAATGAAGTTCGGCTTAACACACACACACACACACACACACACACACACACACACACACACACACACACACACATATTGGGGAGGAAAGAAGAGGGGCTTATTATGAGTAAAAACAAGCGTGTAGGAAATGTGTGTGTGTGTGTGTGTGTGTGTGTGTGTGTGTGTGTGTGTGTGTGTGTGTGTGTGTGTGTGTGTGTGTGTGTGTGTGTGTGTGTGTGTGTGTGTGTGTGTGTGTGTGTGTGTGTGTGTGTGTGTGTGTGTGTGTGTGTGTGTGTGTGTGTGTGTGTGTGTGTGTGTGTGTGTGTGTGTGTGTGAAGCTATCAGACTCCCACAGTGCCGACACAGGGAAAGGTAGCTGACACATAGAGGACAAAGAACACATGTTAGAGACAGACAGACAGAGAGGGAGAGAGACAGGAGAGACAGGAGTGAGAGAGACAGAGAGGGAGAGTGAAAGAGAGGGAGAGAGAGAGAGAGAGAGAGACAGAGCTCTATAGCAAAGAATAAAGAGCAAAAACATATGCATGATCAAATACAGATCCTATAATCAACTATTAAAGACTAACAGAACCCACTGGATTCTCCAATTACATTGAATAAGGCTACAGGACAAAATAAAAACCCTCCAACCAAAAAAGGCCTGTGGTGTTGATGGTATCTTTAATGAAATGATCAAATATACAGACAACAAATTCCAATTGGCTATACTAAAACTCTTTAACATCGTCCTGAGCTCTGGCATCTTCCCCAATATTTGGAACCAAGGACTGATCACCCAAATCCACAAAAGTGGAGACAAATTTGACCCCAATAACTACCGTGGAATATGCGTCAACAGTAACCTTGGGAAAATACTCTGCATTATCATTAACAGCAGACTCGTACATTTCCTCAATGAAAACAATGTACTGAGCAAATGTCAAGTGTGCGGTTAAAATTGGCAAAAAAACACACACATTTCTTCACACAGGGTCGTGGGGTGAGACAGGGATGCAGCTTAAGCCCCACCCTCTTCAACATATATATCAACGAATTGGCGCGGGCACTAGAACAGTCTGCAGCACCCGGCCTCACCTTACTAGAATCCGAAGTCAAATGTCTACTGTTTGCTGATGATCTGGTGCTTCTGTCACCAACCAAGGAGGGCCTACAGCAGCACCTAGATCTTCTGAACAGATTCTGTCAGACCTGTGCCCTGACAGTAAATCTCAGTAAGACAAAAATAATGGTGTTCCAAAAAAGGTCCAGTCGCCAGGACCACAAATTCCATCTAGACACCGTTGCCCTAGAGCACACAAAAAACTATACATACCTCAGCCTAAACATCAGCACCACAGGTAACTTCCACAAAGCTGTGAACGATCTGAGAGACAAGGCAAGAAGGGCATTCTATGCCATCAAAAGGAACATAAATTTCAACATACCAATTAGGATCTGGCTAAATATACTTGAATCAGTCATAGAGCCCATCGCCCTTTATGGTTGTGAGGTCTGGGGTCTGCTCACCAACCAAGACTTCACAAAATGGGACAAACAGCAAATTGAGACTCTGCATGCAGAATTCTGCAAAAATATCCTCCGTGTACAACGTAGAACACCAAATAATGCATGCAGAGCAGAATTAGGCCGATACCCGCTAATTATCAAAATCCAGAAAAGAGCCGTTAAATTCTACAACCACCTAAAAGGAAGCGATTCCCAAACATTCCATAACAAAGCCATCACCTACAGAGAGATGAACCTGGAGAAGAGTCCCCTAAGCAAGCTGGTCCTAGGGCTCCGTTCACAAACACAAACACACCCCACAGAGCCCCAGGACAACAGCACAATTAGACCCAACCAAATCATGAGAAAACAAAAAGATAATTACTTGACACATTGGAAAGAATTAACAAAAAAACAGAGCAAACTAGAATGCTATTTGTCCCTAAACAGAGAGTACACAGTGGCAGAATACCTGACCACTGTGACTGACCCAAACTTAAGGAAAGCTTTGACTATGTACAGACTCAGTGAGCATAGCCTTGCTATTGAGAAAGGCCGCCGTAGGCAGACATGGCTCTCAAGAGAAGACAGGCTATGTGCACACTGCCCACAAAATGAGGTGGAAACTGAGCTGCACTTCCTAACCTCCTGCCCAATGTATGACCATATTAGAGAGACATATTTCCCTCAGATCACACAGATCCACAAAGAATTCGAAAACAAATCCAATTTTGATAAACTCCCATATCTACTGGGTGAAATTCCACAGTGTGCCATCACAGCAGCAAGATTTGTGACCTGTTGCCACAAGAAAAGGGCAACCAGTGAAGAACAAACACCATTGTAAATACAACCCATATTTATGCTTATTTATTTTCCCTTGTGTACTTTAACAATTTGTACATTGTTTTGATTGTTTTGAGACTTCTGTATGTGTAATGTTTACTGTAAATTTTTATTGTTTATTTCACTTTTGTATATTATCTACCTGACTTGCTTTGGCAATGTTAACACATGTTTCCCATGCCAATAAAGCCCCTTGAATTGAATTGAATTGAGAGGGAGAGACAGAGAGGGAGACAGGGAGAGGGAGAGAGAGACAGAGAGGGAGAGAGAGACAGAGGGAGAGAGACAGAGAGGGAGAGGGAGAGAGACAGAGAGGGAAGGAGAAAGACAGAGCGCGAGACAGAGAGGGAGAGAGACAGAGAGATAGAGAGAATGAGATAATGAGAGACAGAGATAGAGAGGTACAACAAAGTACATTCACACTGTTAAATGTTCAATAGAGAGGTGTTTCCATAAGAGTTGAGCAGCACACACACACACACACACACACACACACACACACACACACACACACACACACACACACACACACACACACACACACACACACACACACACACACACACACACACACACACACACACACACACACACCTCCATGTTGGGAAGAAGCTCATGTAGTATTTAAACCCTTGCTGGTGACATTAGTGACAAACTTGCAGATATCCTAGAGACAAGCATACACACACATACACACATGCATGCCCACAAGTGATCCTGCTGTTAATGGGACATCACCTCCTGACGTGATGATGTCAGAGATAATCATCGTCAGCTGTCTCTCTGACCCACCAGGCCACCAGGCTGCTGTGACCACTACACACCAGTAACAACACTGACGGCTGTGTGTGTGTATGTGTACCGGAAGGGTGGGCTATGTCAGTTGCTTTGGCACAGAGCGACCTGGAAGCTAAGCTAATCGTCATGATGACAGATTAGCCGGGGTTGACCCCTTGAAGGTCAATGGTAACACACACACAGACAGACATACACACACACAGAGACACACACAGAGACACACACACACACACACACACACACACACACACACACACACACACACACACACACACAGAGAGAGAGAGAAAGAGCCTTTACACTCTGTTCCTAATCACTTGCTCCATACAGCAACATTGGTGTAAAGTTAAGCCAAAGTCATCCAGCCCTCCTGTGTATCTGTGTGTAGATTGATGATGTCTGGAGCAGGGAGGGAGATTATTCCTCTACGGAGTTATCATGCCTGGACTGGTAACTGGCTGATTAGGAGACACAGCGCAATCAGAGAGTAAAGACACAGAGAGAGAGAGAGACAGAGATTGACAGAGACAGAGAGACACAACACAGGGAGATGGAGAGAGAGAGAGAGAGAGAGAGAGAGGGAGAGACAGGGAGATAGAGAGAGACAGAGAGACAGAGAGAGAGGGAGAGAGACAGAGAGACAGGGAGATAGAGAGAGACAGAGAGACAGAGAGAGAGGGAGAGAGAGAGGGAGAGAGAGAGACATAGAGAGTGAGAGACAGAGAGACAGAGAGACAGAGAGAGAGAGAGAGACAGAGAGAGAGAGAGAGAGAGACAGAGAGAGAGAGAGAGAGAGAGAGAGAGAGAGAGAGAGAGAGAGAGAGAGAGACAGAGAGACAGAGAGACAGAGAGAGAGCGTCAACAGTAACCTTGGGAAAATACTCTGCATTATCATTAACAGCAGACTCGTACATTTCCTCAATGAAAACAATGTACTAAGCAAATGTCAAATTGGCTTTTTACCAAATTACCGTACAACAGACCATGTATTCACCCTACACACCCTAATTGACAACCAAACAAACCAAAACAAAGGCAAAGTCTTCTCATGCTTTGTTGATTTCAAAAAAGCCTTCGACTCAATTTGGCATGAGGGTCTGCTGTACAAATTGATGGAAAGTGGTGTTGGGGGTAAAACATACGACATTATAAAATCCATGTACACAAACAACAAGTGTGCGGTTAAAATTGGCAAAAAACGCACACCTTACTTCACACAGGGTCGTGGGGTGAGACAGGGATGCAGCTTAAGCCCCACCCTCTTCAACATATATATCAACGAATTGGCGAAGGCACTAGAACAGTCTGCAGCACCCGGCCTCACCCTACTAGAATCCGAAGTCAAATGTCTACTGTTTGCTGATGATCTGGTGCTTCTGTCACCAACCAAGGAGGGCCTGCAGCAGCACCTAGATCTTCTGCACAGATTCTGTCAGACCTGGGCCCTGACAGTAGATCTCAGTAAGACCAAAATATTGGTGTTCCAAAAAAGGTCCTGTCGCCAGGACCACAAATTCCATCTAGACACTGTTGCCCTAGAGCACACAAAAAACTATACATACCTCGGTCTAAACATCAGCGCCACAGGTAACTTCCACAAAGCTGTGAATGATCTGAGAGACAAGGCAAGAAGCTTATCCTGTAATTATTATTTTGTTTTCATTCTATGCCATCAAAAGGAACATAAGTTTCAACATACCAATTAGGATCTGGTTAAAAATACTTGAATCAGTCATAGAGCCCATTGCCTTTTATGGTTGTGAGGTCTGGGGTCTGCTCACCAACCAAGACTTCACAAAATGGGACAAACCACAAATTGAGACTCTGCATGCAGAATTCTGCAAAAATATCCTCCATGTACAACGTAGAACACCAAATAATGCATGCAGAGCAGAATTAGGCTGATACCCGCTTATTATCAAAATCCAGAAAAGAGCCGTTAAAGTCTACAATCACCTAAAAGAAAGCGATTACCAAACCTTCCCTAACAAAGCCATCACCTACAGAGAGATGAACCTGGAGAAGAGTCCCCAAAGCAAGCTGGTCCTGCAGCTCTGTTCACAAACACAAACAGACCCCACAGAGCCCCAGGACAGCAACACAATTAGACCCAAGCAAATCACGAGAAAACAAAAAGATAATTACTTGAGACATTGGAAAGAATTAACAAAAAAACTGAGCAAACTAGAATGCTATTTGGCCCTAAACAGAGAATACACAGTGGCAGAATACCTGAGCACTGTGACTAACCCAAACTTAAGGAAAGCTTTGACTATGTACAGACTTAGTGAGCAGAGGCTTGCTATTGAGAAAGGCCGCCGTAGGCAGACCTGGCTCTCAAGAGAAGACAGGCTATGTGCACACTGCTCACAAAATTAGATAAAATTGAGCGGCAATTCCTAACCTCCTGCCCAATGTATGACCATATTAGAGACACATATTTCCCTCAAATTACACAGATCCACGAAGAATTAGAAAACAAACCCAATTTTGATAATCTCCCATATCTACTGGGTGAAATATCACAGTGTGCCATCACGGCAGCAAGATTTGTGACCTGTTGCCACAAGATAAGGGCAACCAGTGAAGAACAAACACCATTGTAAATACAAACTATATTTATGCTTATTTATTTTACCTTTTGTAAATTAACCACTTGTACATCGTTACAACACTGTGTATATATACATAATATGACATTTGTAATGTCTTTATTCTTTTGGAACTTCCGTGAGTGTAATTTTTAATGTTCATTTTTATTGTTTATTTCACTTTTGTATAGTATCTACTTCACTTGCTTTGGCAATGTTAACAACAGAGAGAGAGAGAGAGAGAGAGAGAGAGAGAGAGAGAGAGAGAGAGAGAGAGAGAGAGAGAGAGAGAGAGAGAGAGAGAGAGAGAGAGAGAGAGAGAGAGAGAGAGAGAGAGAGAGAGAGAGAGAGAGAGAGAGAGAGGAAAAGAGGTGTGGTCAGAGCTGAGATGTGGCACCTCTCCAGTCTGCGACCATCTGCCTTGTGCTGGTCAGGTGAGAAGAGTGTGTTAGTGTGTGTGCGTGCGTGAGTGTGAGTGTGTGAAGGCTACTGCCATACTGCTGATCTCGTTGCTGCCCACTCTCTCAGCCTCATCATGCATGACCTGTGTTGGGGAGTTAACGTTAGCATTTTACAGTAGTTAGCGTTAGCATTTTACAGTAGCTTCGTTGTAGTTGAACTAAATTCAAATCTAGGCAGTGTTTTTGTCATGTAGTGGTGTAGCTAACTGCTGGAACTACACAATACTTATTTCGCTAAAAGAAAAGAAAATATGGGTGAAGTAGGCAATAATCTCCTTGCTTTTTCGCCATGAGACCTGCCTAATTCTCCCTTGAATCATCGGTGTTGTGTTTAACAGGCTAAATTACACATTCTGAACCATATGACGCCAAATGTATCTGTTGTTGCAATTTAAAGTCTACGACATGTCAGATGTACATATAACCACCCCTCCCTTAATTGGAGTCTACTAATGAAATATATTTTCCTTCATTATTGTTTACCCCTAACCCTACCACCCCTCCCCTAATTGGAGTAAACTAATGAACAACAATACTTAGTCTTGCACTTCCAGATTATACATACTACTGTATATACAATTCATGGACAGTATATTTTACATTATTTATCTTTTGTTTGTTTTTAGTCCCATCCTTCAGCTACCCTCAACCCCTCCCATCTGTCTCTGAAGACCAATTGGATTTCTAGCTGCCATATATTTTTCCACTGTGCTGTTTCAAAAAAGTTCTGAATCTTTCTATTCTATTCTTCTAAATTAAAGATACACACCTGTGCTAAGAGTATTATTATATTATTGATCGATTGACTACGACTTATCAAATCACCCAGCAGTGCTATTTGCAGAGTTAGCTCCATGTAAATGTTGTATTTTCTCAGCCATTCCTGAACCTGCGACCAAAAACAAGCTACATATGGGCAGGAGCAAATTAACTGATCTAATGATTCTGTCTCTTCACAGCAAATTCTGCAGAGCTGATATATATATAGCATTGTATTAGTTGCAAGAATTTAGTATAATAGTTGAAATTGAAAAACTCAAAGCAATTCCAAGTGTAGGTTGGAGTGGAGTAAAGCTCGCTGCCATTGGACTCTGGAGCAGTGGAAACACGTTCGCTGGAGTGATGAATCACGATTCACCATCTGGCAGTCCGACGGACGAATCTGGATTTGGCGGATGCCAGGAGAACGCTACCTGCCCCAAAGCATAGTGGCAACATGTAAAGTTTGGTGGAGGAGGAATAATGGTCTGGGGCTGTTTTTCATGGTTCAGGCCCCTTAGTTCCAGTGAAGGGAAATCTTAACGTTACAGCATACAATGACATTCTAGACGATTCTGTGCTTCAAACTTCGTGGCAACAGTTTGGGGAATAGATCTGATCTGGGGGGCCTACAATGGGGAGTAGGACAGCGTTTGTTTGGGGGGAGTGGTCGCTGGTTCGGGTGGTGATGTGGATGGTGATGCTGGGGTCTGGG
The DNA here is from genome assembly GCF_029448725.1 of Salvelinus fontinalis. Taxonomy (NCBI): domain Eukaryota; kingdom Metazoa; phylum Chordata; class Actinopteri; order Salmoniformes; family Salmonidae; genus Salvelinus; species Salvelinus fontinalis. The sequence continues at coordinate 41,737 of NW_026600544.1, forward strand.
TGTAGGTCCTCTTGGAATGGGTTCTCTAGGTGCAGGTCCTTCAGGAGGAGGTCTCATAGGTCTGGGAGGGTGTCTCGCTGGTCTGGGCAGGGGGTCTCATAGGTCTGGGAGGGTGTCTCGCTGGTCTGGGCAGGGGGTCTCATAGGTCTGGGAGGGTGTCTCGCTGGTCTGGGCAGGGGGTCTCATAGGTCTGGGAGGGTGTCTCGCTGGTCTGGGCAGGGGGTCTCATAGGTCTGGGAGGGTGTCTCGCTGGTCTGGGCAGGGGGTCTCATAGGTCTGGGAGGGTGTCTCGCTGGTCTGGGCAGGGGGTCTCATAGGTCTGGGAGGGTGTCTCACTGGTCTGGGCAGGGGGTCTCATAGGTCTGGGAGGGTTTCTCGCTGGTCTGGGCAGGGGGTCTCATAGGTGTGGGAGGGTGTCTCACTGGTCTGGGCAGGGGGTCTCATAGGTCTGGGAGGGTGTCTCGCTGGTCTGGGCAGGGGGTCTCATAGGTCTGGGAGGGTGTCTCGCTGGTCTGGGCAGGGGGTCCATTGCTCTGTTGCTCCTGTGTGAGGTGCTGGGGCTGCGGTTGAGGGTGATATCCTTCAGAGTCCTGGCAAAAGTTGGGACTGCTGACTTGTAGAGGTGGACCTGGTGGTGAAATCTGTTCAAGTCCAGGGTGGAGTGGTGGACCAGGTAGACGTTAGGTTTTGACACACAGTCCTCCGTCGCTCTCTCTCTCCTTCTCTTTATAATATTCCCTTTTCTCTCTTTTTCCGCTCTACCATACCTCCTTTTGTTGCCTCCATCATATTACCCACTTCAAACCCATTACTCACTGCCCTCCTCACGCCACCCCCTTTCTAACCCTCAGATCAAAGGCAATAGAAATTAGATGCTTCTCTAGACTACTGAAAAAAGCTGGGTCTCAAAACCTACTGGTTGAAAATACAGAACAATCAGATGTAGGCCTCATTGTAAATAAGAATTTGTTCTTAACTGACTAAAACATCTAAACTATCAGACCAGCTACACAACCCACCCAGAGACTATCAGACCAGCCACACAACCCACCCAGAGACTAGCAGACCAGCCACACAACCCACCCAGAGACTATCAGACCAGCCACACAACCCACCCAGAGACTATCAGACCAGCCACACAACCCACCCAGAGACTATCAGACCAGCCACACAACCCACCCAGAGACTATCAGACCAACTACACAACCCACCCAGAGACTATCAGACCAGCTACACAACCCACCCAGAGACTATCAGACCAGCAAAACAACCCACCCAGAGACTATCAGACCAGCTACACAACCCACCCAGAGACTATCAGACCAGCCACACAACCCACCCAGAGACTATCAGACCAGCCACACAACCCACCCAGAGACTAGCAGACCAGCTACACAACCCACCCAGAGACTAGCAGACCAGCTACACAACCCACCCAGAGACTATCAGACCAGCCACACAACCCACCCAGAGACTATCAGACCAGCCACACAACCCACCCAGAGACTATCAGACCAGCCACACAACCCACCCAGAGACTATCAGACCAGCCACACAACCCACCCAGAGACTATCAGACCAGCCACACAACCCACCCAGAGACTATCAGACCAGCTACACAACCCACCCAGAGACTATCAGACCAGCCACACAACCCACCCAGACTGTCAGACCAGCCACACAACCCACCCAGAGACTATCAGACCAGCCACACAACCCACCCAGAGACTATCAGACCAGCCACACAACCCACCCAGAGACTATCAGACCAGCCACACAACCCACCCAGAGACTATCAGACCAGCTACACAACCCACCCAGAGACTATCAGACCAGCTACACAACCCACCCAGAGACTATCAGACCAACTATCAGATACACAGTTTAAAACCCCAAAGAGCAAGTGACTACTCAAAAGTAGTGCATTAAATAGGGAATAGGGTGGCATTTGGGACGCAAACCAAGTCACTGGGTCTCTTTAAGCTGCTCCCTGTCTCTCAGTGCAGAATGAGATGTTTAATTACTGTATGACCCGGGGTATATTACTACATATTAATGAGCATCATTAAACTAGTGGTAACTAAGCCTCCTACTGATTAACCACAGCTGATAAGACCTCTACAAGGCCTGCCTGACACTGGGGGTGTATTGGGATTGTGTGTGTGTGTGTGTGTGTGTGTGTGTGTGTGTGTGTGTGTGTGTGTGTGTGTGTGTGTGTGTGTGTGTGTGTGTGTGTGTGTGTGTGTGTGTGTGTGTGTGTGTGTGTGTGTGTGTGTGTGTGTACACGCACATGCTCTGACGCACGAAGGCACACACACACACACACACACACACACACACACACACACACACACACACACACACACACACAACACAATCGAACCGGAATAGATATTTAGCTTCACAGTTAGAGTACATGCATAAAATATATACCGTACAGTAACACATCTTAATCTCTCTCTCAACTCCTGTTTCTCCCCTCTCTGTTCCTCTCATGTTTCTCCTCTCTCTGTTTCTCTCATGTTTCTCCTCTCTCTGTTTCCCTCCTCTCTTCCCCCTCTCTCTTTATTGTCTCCTCTTTATATAACAATCTGTTCCCTGTGCACTCTGCTATGAAAGCTGCTCTTCTACAGATACCAACCCAACACCTGTCTTCTCTACACTATCAACCCCTGTCTTCTCTACACTATCAACCCGTCTTCTCTACACTATCAACCCCTGTCCTCTCTACACTATCAACCCCTGTCTTCTCTACACTATCAACCCCTGTCTTCTCTACACTATCAACCCCTGTCTTCTCTACACTATCAACCCCTGTCTTCTCTACACTATCAACCCCTGTCCTCCCTACACTATCAACCCCTGTCTTCGCTACACTATCAACCCCTGTCCTCTATACACAATCAACCCCTTTCTTCTCTACACTATCAACCCCTGTCTTCTCTACACTATCAACCCCTGTCTTCTCTACACTATCAACCCCTGTCCTCTCTACACTATCAACCCCTGTCTTCTCTACACTATCAACCCCTGTCTTCTCTACACTATCAACCCCTGTCTTCTCTACACTATCAACCCCTGTCTTCTCTACACTATCAACCCCTGTCCTCTATACACTATCAACCCCGGTCCTCTCTACACTATCAACCCCTGTCCTCTCTACACTATCAACCCCTGTCTTCTCTACACTATCAACCCCTGTCTTCTCTACACCATCAACCCCTGTCCTCTCTACACTATCAACCCCTGTCTTCTCTACACTATCAACCCCTGTCTTCTCTACACTATCAACCCCAGTCCTCCCTACACTATCAACCCCTGTCTTCTCTACACTATCAACCCCTGTCTTCTCTACACTATCAACCCCTGTCTTCTCTAAACTATCAACCCCTGTCTTCTCTACACTATCAATCCCTGTCTTCTCTACACTATCAACCCCTGTCTTCTCTACACTATCAACCCGTCTTCTCTACACTATTAACCCCTGTCTTCTCTACACTATCAACCCCTGTCTTCTCTACACTATCAACCCCTGTCTTCTCTACACTATCAACCCCTGTCCTCTCTACACTATCAACCCCTGTCTTCTCTACACTATCAACCCCTGTCCTCTCTAAACTATCAACCCCTGTCCTCTCTAAACTATCAACCCCTGTCTTCCCTACACTATCAACCCCTGTCCTCTCTAAACTATCAACCCCTGTCTTCCCTACACTATCAACCCCTGTCCTCTCTACACTATCAACCCCTGTCTTCTCTACACTATCAGCCCCTGTCTTCTCTAAACTATCAACCCCTGTCTTCTCTACACTATCAACCCCTGTCTTCTCTACACTATCAACCCCTGTCCTCTCTACACTATCAACCCCTGTCTTCTCTACACTATCAACCCCTGTCCTCTATACACTATCAAAACCTGTCTTCTCTACACTATCAACCCCTGTCTTCTCTAAACTATCAACCCCTGTCTTCTCTACACTATCAACCCCTGTCTTCCCTACACTATCAAACCCCTGTCTTCTCTAAACTATCAACCCCTGTCTTCTCTACACTATCAACCCCTGTCTTCTCTACACTATCAACCCCTGTCTTCTCTACACTATCAAAACCTGTCTTCTCTACACTATCAACCCCTGTCTTCTCTACACTATCAAAACCTGTCTTCCCTACACTATCAACCCCTGTCCTCTCTACACAATCAACCCCTGTCTTCTCTACACTATCAACCCCGCACCTCCCTACACTATCAACCCCTGTCTTCTCTACACTATCAACCCCTGTCTTCTCTACACTATCAACCCCTGTCTTCTCTACACTATCAACCCGTCTTCTCTACACTATCAACCCATGTCCTCTCTACACTATCAACCCCTGTCCTCTCTACACTATCAACCCCTGTCTTCTCTACACTATCAACCCCTGTCTTCTCTACACTATCAACCCCTGTCTTCTCTACACTATCAACCCCTGTCCTCTCTACACTATAAACCCCTGTCCTCTCTACACTATCAACCCCTGTCTTCTCTACACTATCAACCCCTGTCTTCTCTACACTATCAACCCCTGTCTTCTCTACACTATCAACCCCTGTCTTCTCTACACTATCAAACCCCTGTCTTCTCTAAACGATCAACCCCTGTCTTCTCTACACTATCAACCCCTGTCTTCTCTACACTATCAACCCCTGTCTTCTCTACACTATCAAAACCTGTCTTCTCTACACTATCAACCCCTGTCTTCTCTACACTATCAAAACCTGTCTTCCCTACACTATCAACCCCTGTCCTCTCTACACAATCAACCCCTGTCTTCTCTACACTATCAACCCCGGTCCTCCCTACACTATCAACCCCTGTCTTCTCTACACTATCAACCCGTCTTCTCTACACTATCAACCCCTGTCTTCTCTACACTATCAACCCGTCTTCTCTACACTATCAACCCCTGTCCTCTCTACACTATCAACCCCTGTCCTCTCTACACTATCAACCCCTGTCTTCTCTACACTATCAACCCCTGTCTTCTCTACACTATCAACCCCTGTCTTCTCTACACTATCAACCCCTGTCCTCTCTACACTATCAACCCCTGTCCTCTCTACACTATCAACCCCTGTCTTCTCTACACTATCAACCCCTGTCTTCTCTACACTATCAACCCCTGTCTTCTCTACACTATCAACCCCTGTCTTCTCTACACAATCAACCCCTGTCCTCTCTACACTATCAACCCCTGTCTTCTCTACACTATCAACCCCTGTCTTCTCTACACTATCGACCCCTGTCTTCTCTACACTATCAACCCCTGTCCTCCCTACACTATCAACCCCTGTCTTCGCTACACTATCAACCCCTGTCCTCTATACACTATCAACCCCTGTCTTCTCTACACTATCAACCCCTGTCTTCTCTACACTATCAACCCCTGTCTTCTCTACACTATCAACCCCTGCCCTCTCTACACTATCAACCCCTGTCTTCTCTACACTATCAACCCCTGTCTTCTCTACACTATCAACCCCTGTCTTCTCTACACTATCAACCCCTGTCTTCTCTACACTATCAACCCCTGTCCTCTATACACTATCAACCCCGGTCCTCTCTACACTATCAATCCCTGTCCTCTCTACACTATCAACCCCTGTCTTCTCTACACTATCAACCCCTGTCTTCTCTACACTATCAACCCCTGTCCTCTCTACACCATCAACCCCTGTCTTCTCTACACTATCAACCCCTGTCTTCTCTACACTATCAACCCCTGTCTTCTCTACACTATCAACCCCGGTCCTCCCTACACTATCAACCCCTGTCTTCTCTACACTATCAACCCCTGTCTTCTCTACACTATCAACCCCTGTCTTCTCTAAACTATCAACCCCTGTCTTCTCTACACTATCAACCCCTGTCTTCTCTACACTATCGACCCCTGTCTTCTCTACACTATCAACCCCTGTCCTCCCTACACTATCAACCCCTGTCTTCGCTACACTATCAACCCCTGTCCTCTATACACTATCAACCCCTGTCTTCTCTACACTATCAACCCCTGTCTTCTCTACACTATCAACCCCTGTCCTCTATACACTATCAAAACCTGTCTTCTCTACACTATCAACCCCTGTCTTCTCTAAACTATCAACCCCTGTCTTCTCTACACTATCAACCCCTGTCTTCCCTACACTATCAAACCCCTGTCTTCTCTAAACTATCAACCCCTGTCTTCTCTACACTATCAACCCCTGTCTTCTCTACACTATCAAAACCTGTCTTCTCTACACTATCAACCCCTGTCTTCTCTACACTATCAAAACCTGTCTTCCCTACACTATCAACCCCTGTCCTCTCTACACAATCAACCCCTGTCTTCTCTACACTATCAACCCCGCACCTCCCTACACTATCAACCCCTGTCTTCTCTACACTATCAACCCGTCTTCTCTACACTATCAACCCCTGTCTTCTCTACACTATCAACCCGTCTTCTCTACACTATCAACCCCTGTCCTCTCTACACTATCAACCCCTGTCCTCTCTACACTATCAACCCCTGTCTTCTCTACACTATCAACCCCTGTCTTCTCTACACTATCAACCCCTGTCTTCTCTACACTATCAACCCCTGTCCTCTCTACACTATAAACCCCTGTCCTCTCTACACTATCAACCCCTGTCTTCTCTACACTATCAACCCCTGTCTTCTCTACACTATCAACCCCTGTCTTCTCTACACTATCAACCCCTGTCTTCTCTACACTATCAACCCCTGTCTTCTCTAAACGATCAACCCCTGTCTTCTCTACACTATCAACCCCTGTCTTCTCTACACTATCAACCCCTGTCTTCTCTACACTATCAAAACCTGTCTTCTCTACACTATCAACCCCTGTCTTCTCTACACTATCAACCCCTGTCTTCTCTACACTATCAACCCCTGTCTTCTCTACACTATCAACCCTGTCTTCTCTACACTATCAACCCCTGTCCTCTATACACTATCAACCCCGGTCCTCTCTACACTATCAATCCCTATCCTCTCTACACTATCAACCCCTGTCTTCTCTACACTATCAACCCCTGTCTTCTCTACACTATCAACCCCTGTCCTCTCTACACCATCAACCCCTGTCTTCTCTACACTATCAACCCCTGTCTTCTCTACACTATCAACCCCTGTCTTCTCTACACTATCAACCCCGGTCCTCCCTACACTATCAACCCCTGTCTTCTCTACACTATCAACCCCTGTCTTCTCTACACTATCAACCCCTGTCTTCTCTAAACTATCAACCCCTGTCTTCTCTACACTATCAACCCCTGTCTTCTCTACACTATCGACCCCTGTCTTCTCTACACTATCAACCCCTGTCCTCCCTACACTATCAACCCCTGTCTTCGCTACACTATCAACCCCTGTCCTCTATACACTATCAACCCCTGTCTTCTCTACACTATCAACCCCTGTCTTCTCTACACTATCAACCCCTGTCTTCTCTACACTATCAACCCCTGTCCTCTCTACACTATCAACCCCTGTCTTCTCTACACTATCAACCCCTGTCTTCTCTACACTATCAACCCCTGTCTTCTCTACACTATCAACCCCTGTCTTCTCTACACTATCAACCCCTGTCCTCTATACACTATCAACCCCGGTCCTCTCTACACTATCAATCCCTGTCCTCTCTACACTATCAACCCCTGTCTTCTCTACACTATCAACCCCTGTCTTCTCTACACTATCAACCCCTGTCCTCTCTACACTATCCACCCCTGTCTTCTCTACACTATCAACCCCTGTCTTCTCTACACTATCAACCTCTGTCTTCTCTACACTATCAACCCCGGTCCTAACCAACACTATCAACCCCTGTCTTCTCTACACTATCAACCCCTGTCTTCTCTACACTATCAACCCCTGTCTTCTCTAAACTATCAACCCCTGTCTTCTCTACACTATCAACCCCTGTCTTCTCTACACTATCAACCCCTGTCTTCTCTACACTATCAACCCCTGTCTTCTCTACACTATCAACCCCTGTCTTCTCTACACTATCAACCCCTGTCTTCTCTACACTATCAACCCCTGTCCTCTCTACACTATCAACCCCTGTCTTCTCTACACTATCAACCCCTGTCTTCTCTACACTATCAACCCGTCTTCTCTACACTATCAACCCCTGTCCTCTCTACACTATCAACCCCTGTCTTCTCTACACTATCAACCCCTGTCCGCCCTACACTATCAACCCCTGTCCTCTCTAAACTATCAACCCCTGTCTTCTCTACACTATCAACCCCTGTCCTCTCTACACTATCAACCCCTGTCTTCTCTACACTATCAACCCCTGTCTTCTCTAAACTATCAACCCCTGTCTTCTCTACACTATCAACCCCTGTCCTCTCTACACTATCAACCCCTGTCTTCTCTACACTATCAACCCCTGTCTTCTCTACACTATCAACCCCTGTCTTCTCTGCACTATCAGCCCCTGTCTTCTCTACACTATCATATCCTGTCTTCTCTACACTATCATCCCCTGTCTTCTCTACACTATCAACCCCTGTCTTCTCTACACTATCAACCCGTCTTCTCTACACTATCAACCCGTCTTCTCTACACTATCAACCCCTGTCTTCTCTACACTATCAACCCCTGTCCTCCCTACACTATCAACCCCTGTCTTCTCTACACTATCAACCCGTCTTCTCTACACTATCAACCCCTGTCTTCTCTACACTATCAACCCCTGTCTTCTCTACACTATCAACCCCTGTCTTCTCTACACTATCGACCCCTGTCCTCCCTACACTATCAACCCCTGTCTTCTCTACACTATCAACCCCTGTCTTCTCTACACTATCAACCCCTGTCTTCCCTACACTATCAACCCCTGTCTTCTCTAAACTATCAACCCCTGTCTTCTCTACACTATCAACCCCTGTCTTCTCTACACTATCAACCCCTGTCTTCTCTACACTATCAAAACCTGTCTTCTCTACACTATCAACCCCTGTCTTCTCTACACTATCAAAACCTGTCTTCTCTACACTATCAACCCCTGTCTTCTCTACACTATCAACCCCTGTCCTCTATACACTATCAACCCCGGTCCTCTCTACACTATCAATCCCTGTCCTCTCTACACTATCAACCCCTGTCTTCTCTACACTATCAACCCCTGTCTTCTCTACACTATCAACCCCTGTCCTCTCTACACTATCCACCCCTGTCTTCTCTACACTATCAACCCCTGTCTTCTCTACACTATCAACCCCTGTCTTCTCTACACTATCAACCCCGGTCCTCCCTACACTATCAACCCCTGTCTTCTCTACACTATCAACCCCTGTCTTCTCTACACTATCAACCCCTGTCTTCTCTACACTATCAACCCGTCTTCTCTACACTATCAACCCCTGTCCTCTCTACACCATCAACCCCTGTCTTCTCTACACTATCAACAACCGTCCGCCCTACACTATCAACCCCTGTCCTCTCTAAACTATCAACCCCTGTCTTCTCTACACTATCAACCCCTGTCCTCTCTACACTATCAACCCCTGTCTTCTCTACACTATCAACCACAGTCTTCTCTACACTATCAACCCCTGTCTTCTCTGCACTATCAACCCCTGTCTTCTCTACACTATCATATCCTGTCTTCTCTACACTATCATCCCATGTCTTCTCTAAACTATCAACCCCTGTCTTCTCTACACTATCAACCCCTTTCCTCCCTACACTATCAACCCCTGTCTTCTCTACACTATCAACCCCTGTATTCTCTACACTATCAACCCCTGTCTTCTCTACACTATCAACCCCTGTCTTCTCTACACTATCAACCCCTGTCTTCTCTACACTATCAACCCCTGTCTTCTCTACACTATCAACCCCTGTCTTCTCTACACTATCAACCCCTTTCTTATCTACACTATCAACCCGTCTTCTCTACACTATCAACCCGTCTTCTCTACACTATCAACCCCTGTCCTCTCTACACTATCAACCCCTGTCTTCTCTACACTATCAACCCCTGTCTTCTCTACACTATCAACCCCTGTCTTCTCTACACTATCAACCCCTGTCTTCTCTACACAATCAACCCCTGTCCTCTCTACACTATCAACCCCTGTCTTCTCTACACTATCAACCCCTGTCTTCTCTACACTATCGACCCCTGTCTTCTCTACACTATCAACCCCTGTCCTCCCTACACTATCAACCCCTGTCTTCGCTACACTATCAACCCCTGTCCTCTATACACTATCAACCCCTGTCTTCTCTACACTATCAACCCCTGTCTTCTCTACACTATCAACCCCTGCCCTCTCTACACTATCAACCCCTGTCTTCTCTACACTATCAACCCCTGTCTTCTCTACACTATCAACCCCTGTCTTCTCTACACTATCAACCCCTGTCTTCTCTACACTATCAACCCCTGTCTTCTCTACACTATCAACCCCTGTCCTCTATACACTATCAACCCCGGTCCTCTCTACACTATCAATCCCTGTCCTCTCTACACTATCAACCCCTGTCTTCTCTACACTATCAACCCCTGTCTTCTCTACACTATCAACCCCTGTCCTCTCTACACCATCAACCCCTGTCTTCTCTACACTATCAACCCCTGTCTTCTCTACACTATCAACCCCTGTCTTCTCTACACTATCAACCCCGGTCCTCCCTACACTATCAACCCCTGTCTTCTCTACACTATCAACCCCTGTCTTCTCTACACTATCAACCCCTGTCTTCTCTAAACTATCAACCCCTGTCTTCTCTACACTATCAACCCCTGTCTTCTCTACACTATCGACCCCTGTCTTCTCTACACTATCAACCCCTGTCCTCCCTACACTATCAACCCCTGTCTTCGCTACACTATCAACCCCTGTCCTCTATACACTATCAACCCCTGTCTTCTCTACACTATCAACCCCTGTCTTCTCTACACTATCAACCCCTGTCTTCTCTACACTATCAACCCCTGTCCTCTCTACACTATCAACCCCTGTCTTCTCTACACTATCAACCCCTGTCTTCTCTACACTATCAACCCCTGTCTTCTCTACACTATCAACCCCTGTCTTCTCTACACTATCAACCCCTGTCCTCTATACACTATCAACCCCGGTCCTCTCTACACTATCAATCCCTGTCCTCTCTACACTATCAACCTCTGTCTTCTCTGCACTATCAACCCCTGTCTTCTCTACACTATCAACCCCTGTCCTCTCTACACTATCCACCCCTGTCTTCTCTACACTATCAACCCCTGTCTTCTCTACACTATCAACCCCTGTCTTCTCTACACTATCAACCCCGGTCCTAACCAACACTATCAACCCCTGTCTTCTCTACACTATCAACCCCTGTCTTCTCTACACTATCAACCCCTGTCTTCTCTACACTATCAACCCCTGTCTTCTCTACACTATCAACCCCTGTCTTCTCTACACTATCAACCCCTGTCTTCTCTACACTATCAACCCCTGTCTTCTCTACACTATCAACCCCTGTCTTCTCTACACTATCAACCCCTGTCCTCTCTACACTATCAACCCCTGTCTTCTCTACACTATCAACCCCTGTCTTCTCTACACTATCAACCCGTCTTCTCTACACTATCAACCCCTGTCCTCTCTACACTATCAACCCCTGTCTTCTCTACACTATCAACCCCTGTCCGCCCTACACTATCAACCCCTGTCCTCTCTAAACTATCAACCCCTGTCTTCTCTACACTATCAACCCCTGTCCTCTCTACACTATCAACCCCTGTCTTCTCTACACTATCAACCCCTGTCTTCTCTAAACTATCAACCCCTGTCTTCTCTACACTATCAACCCCTGTCCTCTCTACACTATCAACCCCTGTCTTCTCTACACTATCAACCCCTGTCTTCTCTACACTATCAACCCCTGTCTTCTCTGCACTATCAACCCCTGTCTTCTCTACACTATCATATCCTGTCTTCTCTACACTATCATCCCCTGTCTTCTCTAAACTATCAACCCCTGTCTTCTCTACACTATCAACCCCTTTCCTCCCTACACTATCAACCCCTGTCTTCTCTACACTATCAACCCCTGTCTTCTCTACACTATCAACCCCTTTCTTCTCTACACTATCAACCCCTGTCTTCTCTACACTATCAACCCCTGTCTTCTCTACACTATCAACCCCTGTCTTTTCTACACTATCAACCCCTGTCTTCTCTACACTATCAACCCCTTTCTTATCTACACTATCAACCCGTCTTCTCTACACTATCAACCCGTCATCTCTACACTATCAACCGCTGTCTTCTCTACACTATCAACCCCTGTCCTCCCTACACTATCAACCCCTGTCTTCTCTACACTATCAACCCGTCTTCTCTACACTATCAACCCCTGTCTTCTCTACACTATCAACCCCTGTCTTCTCTACACTATCAACCCCTGTCTTCTCTACACTATCGACCCCTGTCCTCCCTACACTATCAACCCCTGTCTTCTCTACACTATCAACCCCTGTCTTCTCTACACTATCAACCCCTGTCTTCCCTACACTATCAACCCCTGTCTTCTCTAAACTATCAACCCCTGTCTTCTCTACACTATCAACCCCTGTCTTCTCTACACTATCAACCCCTGTCTTCTCTACACTATCAAAACCTGTCTTCTCTACACTATCAACCCCTGTCTTCTCTACACTATCAAAACCTGTCTTCTCTACACTATCAACCCCTGTCTTCTCTACACTATCAACCCCTGTCCTCTATACACTATCAACCCCGGTCCTCTCTACACTATCAATCCCTGTCCTCTCTACACTATCAACCCCTGTCTTCTCTACACTATCAACCCCTGTCTTCTCTACACTATCAACCCCTGTCCTCTCTACACTATCCACCCCTGTCTTCTCTACACTATCAACCCCTGTCTTCTCTACACTATCAACCCCTGTCTTCTCTACACTATCAACCCCGGTCCTCCCTACACTATCAACCCCTGTCTTCTCTACACTATCAACCCCTGTCTTCTCTACACTATCAACCCCTGTCTTCTCTACACTATCAACCCGTCTTCTCTACACTATCAACCCCTGTCTTCTCTACACTATCAACCCCGGTCCTAACCAACACTATCAACCCCTGTCTTCTCTACACTATCAACCCCTGTCTTCTCTACACTATCAACCCCTGTCTTCTCTACACTATCAACCCCTGTCTTCTCTACACTATCAACCCCTGTCTTCTCTACACTATCAACCCCTGTCTTCTCTACACTATCAACCCCTGTCTTCTCTACACTATCAACCCCTGTCTTCTCTACACTATCAACCCCTGTCCTCTCTACACTATCAACCCCTGTCTTCTCTACACTATCAACCCCTGTCTTCTCTACACTATCAACCCGTCTTCTCTACACTATCAACCCCTGTCCTCTCTACACTATCAACCCCTGTCTTCTCTACACTATCAACCCCTGTCCGCCCTACACTATCAACCCCTGTCCTCTCTAAACTATCAACCCCTGTCTTCTCTACACTATCAACCCCTGTCCTCTCTACACTATCAACCCCTGTCTTCTCTACACTATCAACCCCTGTCTTCTCTAAACTATCAACCCCTGTCTTCTCTACACTATCAACCCCTGTCCTCTCTACACTATCAACCCCTGTCTTCTCTACACTATCAACCCCTGTCTTCTCTACACTATCAACCCCTGTCTTCTCTGCACTATCAACCCCTGTCTTCTCTACACTATCATATCCTGTCTTCTCTACACTATCATCCCCTGTCTTCTCTAAACTATCAACCCCTGTCTTCTCTACACTATCAACCCCTTTCCTCCCTACACTATCAACCCCTGTCTTCTCTACACTATCAACCCCTGTCTTCTCTACACTATCAACCCCTTTCTTCTCTACACTATCAACCCCTGTCTTCTCTACACTATCAACCCCTGTCTTCTCTACACTATCAACCCCTGTCTTTTCTACACTATCAACCCCTGTCTTCTCTACACTATCAACCCCTTTCTTATCTACACTATCAACCCGTCTTCTCTACACTATCAACCCGTCATCTCTACACTATCAACCGCTGTCTTCTCTACACTATCAACCCCTGTCCTCCCTACACTATCAACCCCTGTCTTCTCTACACTATCAACCCGTCTTCTCTACACTATCAACCCCTGTCTTCTCTACACTATCAACCCCTGTCTTCTCTACACTATCAACCCCTGTCTTCTCTACACTATCGACCCCTGTCCTCCCTACACTATCAACCCCTGTCTTCTCTACACTATCAACCCCTGTCTTCTCTACACTATCAACCCCTGTCTTCCCTACACTATCAACCCCTGTCTTCTCTAAACTATCAACCCCTGTCTTCTCTACACTATCAACCCCTGTCTTCTCTACACTATCAACCCCTGTCTTCTCTACACTATCAAAACCTGTCTTCTCTACACTATCAACCCCTGTCTTCTCTACACTATCAAAACCTGTCTTCTCTACACTATCAACCCCTGTCTTCTCTACACTATCAACCCCTGTCCTCTATACACTATCAACCCCGGTCCTCTCTACACTATCAATCCCTGTCCTCTCTACACTATCAACCCCTGTCTTCTCTACACTATCAACCCCTGTCTTCTCTACACTATCAACCCCTGTCCTCTCTACACTATCCACCCCTGTCTTCTCTACACTATCAACCCCTGTCTTCTCTACACTATCAACCCCTGTCTTCTCTACACTATCAACCCCGGTCCTCCCTACACTATCAACCCCTGTCTTCTCTACACTATCAACCCCTGTCTTCTCTACACTATCAACCCCTGTCTTCTCTACACTATCAACCCGTCTTCTCTACACTATCAACCCCTGTCCTCTCTACACTATCAACCCCTGTCTTCTCTACACTATCAACAACTGTCCGCCCTACACTATCAACCCCTGTCCTCTCTAAACTATCAACCCCTGTCTTCTCTACACTATCAACCCCTGTCCTCTCTACACTATCAACCCCTGTCTTCTCTACACTATCAACCCCTGTCTTTTCTAAACTATCAACCCCTGTCTTCTCTACACTATCAACCCCTGTCCTCTCTACACTATCAACCCCTGTCTTCTCTACACTATCAACCACAGTCTTCTCTACACTATCAACCCCTGTTTTCTCTGCACTATCAACCCCTGTCTTCTCTACACTATCATATCCTGTCTTCTCTACACTATCATCCCATGTCTTCTCTAAACTATCAACCCCTGTCTTCTCTACACTATCAACCCCTTTCCTCCCTACACTATCAACCCCTGTCTTCTCTACACTATCAACCCCTGTATTCTCTACACTATCAACCCCTGTCTTCTCTACACTATCAACCCCTGTCTTCTCTACACTATCAACCCCTGTCTTCTCTACACTATCAACCCCTGTCTTCTCTACACTATCAACCCCTGTCTTCTCTACACTATCAACCCCTTTCTTATCTACACTATCAACCCGTCTTCTCTACACTATCAACCCGTCTTCTCTACACTATCAACCCCTGTCCTCTCTACACTATCAACCCCTGTCTTCTCTACACTATCAACCCCTGTCTTCTCTACACTATCAACCCCTGTCTTCTCTACACTATCAACCCCTGTCTTCTCTACACTATCAACCCCTGTCTTCTCTACACTATCAACCCCTGTCTTCTCTACACTATCAACCCATGTCTTATCTACACTATCAACCCGTCTTCTCTACACTATCAACCCGTCTTCTCTACACTATCAACCCCTGTCTTCTCTACACTATCAACCCCTGTCTTCTCTACACTATCAACCCCTGTCTTCTCTACACTATCAACCCGTCTTCTCTACACTATCAACCCCGGTCCTCTCTACACTATCAACCCCTGTCTTCTCTACACTATCAACCCCTGTCTTCGCTACACTATCAACCCCTGTCTTCTCTACACTATCAACCCCTGTCTTCTCTACACTATCAACCCCTGTCTTCTCTACACTATCAACCCCTGTCCTCTATACACTATGAACCCCTGTCCTCCTTACACTATCAACCCCTGTCTTCTCTACACTATCAACCCCTGTCTTCTCTACACTATCAACCCCTGTCTTCTCTAAACTATCAACCCCTGTCTTCTCTACACTATCAACCCCTGTCTTCTCTACACTATCAACCCCTGTCCTCTCTACACTATCAACCCCTGTCTTCTCTACACTATCAACCCCTGTCCTCTATACACTATCAAAACCTGTCTTCTCTACACTATCAACCCCTGTCCTCTCTACACTAACAACCCCTGTCTTCTCTACACTATCAAAACCTGTCTTCTCTACACTATCAACCCGTCTTCTCTACACTATCAACCCCTGTCTTCTCTACACTATCAACCCCTGTCCTCCCTACACTATCAACCCCTGTCCTCTCTACACTATCAACCCCTGTCTTCTCTACACTATCAACCCGTCTTCTCTACACTATCAACCCCTGTCCTCTCTACACTATCAACCCCTGTCTTCTCTACACTATCAACCCCTGTCCGCCCTACACTATCAACCCCTGTCCTCTCTAAACTATCAACCCCTGTCTTCTCTACACTATCAACCCCTGTCCTCTCTACACTATCAACCCCTGTCTTCTCTACACTATCAACCCCTGTCTTCTCTAAACTATCAACCCCTGTCTTCTCTAAACTATCAACCCCTGTCCTCTCTACACTATCAACCCCTGTCTTCTCTACACTATCAACCCCTGTCTTCTCTACACTATCAACCCCTGTCTTCTCTGCACTATCATCCCCTGTCTTCTCTACACTATCATATCCTGTCTTCTCTACACTATCATCCCCTGTCTTCTCTAAACTATCAACCCCTGTCTTCTCTACACTATCAACCCCTGTCTTCTCTACACTATCAACCCCTGTCTTCTCTACACTATCAACCCCTGTCTTCTCTACACTATCAACCCCTGTCTTCTCTACACTATCAACCCCTGTCTTCTCTACACTATCAACCCCTGTCTTCTCTACACTATCAACCCCTGTCTTCTCTACACTATCAACCCCTTTCTTATCTACACTATCAACCCGTCTTCTCTACACTATCAACCCGTCTTCTCTACACTATCAACCCCTGTCTTCTCTACACTATCAACCCCTGTCCTCCCTACACTATCAACCCCTGTCTTCTCTACACTATCAACCCGTCTTCTCTACACTATCAACCCCTGTCTTCTCTACACTATCAACCCCTGTCTTCTCTACACTATCAACCCCTGTCTTCTCTACACTATCGACCCCTGTCCTCCCTACACTATCAACCCCTGTCTTCTCTACACTATCAACCCCTGTCTTCTCTACACTATCAACCCCTGTCTTCCCTACACTATCAACCCCTGTCTTCTCTAAACTATCAACCCCTGTCTTCTCTACACTATCAACCCCTGTCTTCTCTACACTATCAACCCCTGTCTTCTCTACACTATCAAAACCTGTCTTCTCTACACTATCAACCCCTGTCCTCTATACACTATCAACCCCGGTCCTCTCTACACTATCAATCCCTGTCCTCTCTACATTATCAACCCCTGTCTTCTCTACACTATCAACCCCTGTCTTCTCTACACTATCAACCCCTGTCCTCTCTACACTATCCACCCCTGTCTTCTCTACACTATCAACCCCTGTCTTCTCTACACTATCAACCCCTGTATTCTCTACACTATCAACCCCGGACCTCACCACACTATCAACCCCTGTCTTCTCTACACTATCAACCCCTGTCTTCTCTACACTATCAACCCCTGTCTTCTCTACACTATCAACCCGTCTTCTCTACACTATCAACCCCTGTCCTCTCTACACTATCAACCCCTGTCTTCTCTACACTATCAACAACTGTCCTCCCTACACTATCAACCCCTGTCCTCTCTAAACTATCAACCCCTGTCTTCTCTACACTATCAACCCCTGTCTTCTCTACACTATCAACCCCTTTCTTATCTACACTATCAACCCGTCTTCTCTACACTATCAACCCGTCTTCTCTACACTATCAACCCCTGTCCTCTCTACACTATCAACCCCTGTCTTCTCTACACTATCAACCCCTGTCTTCTCTACACTATCAACCCCTGTCTTCTCTACACTATCAACCCCTGTCTTCTCTACACTATCAACCCCTGTCTTCTCTACACTATCAACCCCTGTCTTCTCTACACTATCAACCCCTGTCTTATCTACACTATCAACCCGTCTTCTCTACACTATCAACCCCTGTCTTCTCTACACTATCAACCCCTGTCTTCTCTACACTATCAACCCCTGTCTTCTCTACACTATCAACCCCTGTCTTCTCTAAACTATCAACCCCTGTCTTCTCTACACTATCAACCCCTGTCTTCTCTACACTATCAACCCCTGTCCTCTCTACACTATCAACCCCTGTCTTCTCTACACTATCAACCCCTGTCCTCTATACACTATCAAAACCTGTCTTCTCTACACTATCAACCCCTGTCCTCTCTACACTAACAACCCCTGTCTTCTCTACACTATCAAAACCTGTCTTCTCTACACTATCAACCCGTCTTCTCTACACTATCAACCCCTGTCTTCTCTACACTATCAACCCCTGTCCTCCCTACACTATCAACCCCTGTCCTCTCTACACTATCAACCCCTGTCTTCTCTACACTATCAACCCCGGTCCTCCCTACACTATCAACCCCTGTCTTCTCTACACTATCAACCCGTCTTCTCTACACTATCAACCCCTGTCTTCTCTACACTATCAACCCGTCTTCTCTACACTATCAACCCCTGTCTTCTCTACACTATCAACCCCTGTCTTCTCTACACTATCAACCCCTGTATTCTCTACACTATCAACCCCTGTCTTCTCTACACTATCAACCCCTGTCTTCTCTACACTATCAACCCCTGTCTTCTCTGCACTATCAACCCCTGTCTTCTCTACACTATCAACCCCTGTCTTCTCTACACTATCAACCCCTTTCTGATCTACACTATCAACCCGTCTTCTCTACACTATCAACCCGTCTTATCTACACTATCAACCCCTGTCCTCTCTACACTATCAACCCCTGTCTTCTCTACACTATCAACCCCTGTCTTCTCTACACTATCAACCCCTGTCTTCTCTACACTATCAACCCCTGTCTTCTCTACACTATCAACCCCTGTCTTCTCTACACTATCAACCCCTGTCTTCTCTACACTATCAACCCGTCTTCTCTACACTATCAAACCGTCTTCTCTACACTATCAACCCCTGTCTTCTCTACACTATCAACCCCTGTCTTCTCTACACTATCAACCCCTGTCTTCTCTACACTATCAACCCCTGTCTTCTCTACACTATCAACCCGTCTTCTCTACACTATCAACCCCGGTCCTCTCTACACTATCAACCCCTGTCTTCTCTACACTATCAACCCCTGTCTTCGCTACACTATCAACCCCTGTCTTCTCTACACTATCAACCCCTGTCTTCTCTACACTATCAACCCCTGTCTTCTCTACACTATCAACCCCTGTCCTCTATACACTATGAACCCCTGTCCTCCCTACACTATCAACCCCTGTCTTCTCTACACTATCAACCCCTGTCTTCTCTACACTATCAACCCCTGTCTTCTCTAAACTATCAACCCCTGTCTTCTCTACACTATCAACCCCTGTCTTCTCTACACTATCAACCCCTGTCCTCTCTACACTATCAACCCCTGTCTTCTCTACACTATCAACCCCTGTCCTCTATACACTATCAAAACCTGTCTTCTCTACACTATCAACCCCTGTCCTCTCTACACTATCAACCCCTGTCTTCTCTACACTATCAACCCCTGTCTTCTCTACACTATCGACCCCTGTCCTCCCTACACTATCAACCCCTGTCTTCTCTACACTATCAACCCCTGTCTTCTCTACACTATCAACCCCTGTCTTCCCTACACTATCAACCCCTGTCTTCTCTAAAATATCAACCCCTGTCTTCTCTACACTATCAACCCCTGTCTTCTCTACACTATCAACCCCTGTCTTCTCTACACTATCAAAACCTGTCTTCTCTACACTATCAACCCCTGTCTTCTCTACACTATCAAAACCTGTCTTCTCTACACTATCAACCCCTGTCTTCTCTACACTATCAACCCCTGTCCTCTATACACTATCAACCCCGGTCTTCTCTACACTATCAATCCCTGTCCTCTCTACACTATCAACCCCTGTCTTCTCTACACTATCAACCCCTGTCTTCTCTACACTATCAACCCCTGTCCTCTCTACACTATCCACCCCTGTCTTCTCTACACTATCAACCCCTGTCTTCTCTACACTATCAACCCCTGTCTTCTCTACACTATCAACCCCGGTCCTCCCTACACTATCAACCCCTGTCTTCTCTACACTATCAACCCCTGTCTTCTCTACACTATCAACCCCTGTCTTCTCTACACTATCAACCCGTCTTCTCTACACTATCAACCCCTGTCCTCTCTACACTATCAACCCCTGTCTTCTCTACACTATCAACAACTGTCCGCCCTACACTATCAACCCCTGTCCTCTCTAAACTATCAACCCCTGTCTTCTCTACACTATCAACCCCTGTCCTCTCTACACTATCAACCCCTGTCTTCTCTACACTATCAACCCCTGTCTTTTCTAAACTATCAACCCCTGTCTTCTCTACACTATCAACCCCTGTCCTCTCTACACTATCAACCCCTGTCTTCTCTACACTATCAACCACAGTCTTCTCTACACTATCAACCCCTGTCTTCTCTGCACTATCAACCCCTGTCTTCTCTACACCATCATATCCTGTCTTCTCTACACTATCATCCCATGTCTTCTCTAAACTATCAACCCCTGTCTTCTCTACACTATCAACCCCTTTCCTCCCTACACTATCAACCCCTGTCTTCTCTACACTATCAACCCCTGTATTCTCTACACTATCAACCCCTGTCTTCTCTACACTATCAACCCCTGTCTTCTCTACACTATCAACCCCTGTCTTCTCTACACTATCAACCCCTGTCTTCTCTACACTATCAACCCCTTTCTTATCTACACTATCAACCCGTCTTCTCTACACTATCAACCCGTCTTCTCTACACTATCAACCCCTGTCCTCTCTACACTATCAACCCCTGTCTTCTCTACACTATCAACCCCTGTCTTCTCTACACTATCAACCCCTGTCTTCTCTACACTATCAACCCCTGTCTTCTCTACACTATCAACCCCTGTCTTCTCTACACTATCAACCCATGTCTTATCTACACTATCAACCCGTCTTCTCTACACTATCAACCCGTCTTCTCTACACTATCAACCCCTGTCTTCTCTACACTATCAACCCCTGTCTTCTCTACACTATCAACCCCTGTCTTCTCTACACTATCAACCCGTCTTCTCTACACTATCAACCCCGGTCCTCTCTACACTATCAACCCCTGTCTTCTCTACACTATCAACCCCTGTCTTCGCTACACTATCAACCCCTGTCTTCTCTACACTATCAACCCCTGTCTTCTCTACACTATCAACCCCTGTCTTCTCTACACTATCAACCCCTGTCTTCTCTACACTATCAACCCCTGTCCTCTATACACTATGAACCCCTGTCCTCCTTACACTATCAACCCCTGTCTTCTCTACACTATCAACCCCTGTCTTCTCTACACTATCAACCCCTGTCTTCTCTAAACTATCAACCCCTGTCTTCTCTACACTATCAACCCCTGTCTTCTCTACACTATCAACCCCTGTCCTCTCTACACTATCAACCCCTGTCTTCTCTACACTATCAACCCCTGTCCTCTATACACTATCAAAACCTGTCTTCTCTACACTATCAACCCCTGTCCTCTCTACACTATCAACCCCTGTCTTCTCTACACTATCAAAACCTGTCTTCTCTACACTATCAACCCGTCTTCTCTACACTATCAACCCCTGTCTTCTCTACACTATCAACCCCTGTCCTCCCTACACTATCAACCCCTGTCCTCTCTACACTATCAACCCCTGTCTTCTCTACACTATCAACCCGTCTTCTCTACACTATCAACCCCTGTCCTCTCTACACTATCAACCCCTGTCTTCTCTACACTATCAACCCCTGTCCGCCCTACACTATCAACCCCTGTCCTCTCTAAACTATCAACCCCTGTCTTCTCTACACTATCAACCCCTGTCCTCTCTACACTATCAACCCCTGTCTTCTCTACACTATCAACCCCTGTCTTCTCTAAACTATCAACCCCTGTCTTCTCTAAACTATCAACCCCTGTCCTCTCTACACTATCAACCCCTGTCTTCTCTACACTATCAACCCCTGTCTTCTCTACACTATCAACCCCTGTCTTCTCTGCACTATCATCCCCTGTCTTCTCTACACTATCATATCCTGTCTTCTCTACACTATCATCCCCTGTCTTCTCTAAACTATCAACCCCTGTCTTCTCTACACTATCAAACCCTGTCTTCTCTACACTATCAACCCCTGTCTTCTCTACACTATCAACCCCTGTCTTCTCTACACTATCAACCCCTGTCTTCTCTACACTATCAACCCCTGTCTTCTCTACACTATCAACCCCTGTCTTCTCTACACTATCAACCCCTGTCTTCTCTACACTATCAACCCCTTTCTTATCTACACTATCAACCCGTCTTCTCTACACTATCAACCCGTCTTCTCTACACTATCAACCCCTGTCTTCTCTACACTATCAACCCCTGTCCTCCCTACACTATCAACCCCTGTCTTCTCTACACTATCAACCCGTCTTCTCTACACTATCAACCCCTGTCTTCTCTACACTATCAACCCCTGTCTTCTCTACACTATCAACCCCTGTCTTCTCTACACTATCGACCCCTGTCCTCCCTACACTATCAACCCCTGTCTTCTCTACACTATCAACCCCTGTCTTCTCTACACTATCAACCCCTGTCTTCCCTACACTATCAACCCCTGTCTTCTCTAAACTATCAACCCCTGTCTTCTCTACACTATCAACCCCTGTCTTCTCTACACTATCAACCCCTGTCTTCTCTACACTATCAAAACCTGTCTTCTCTACACTATCAACCCCTGTCTTCTCTACACTATCAAAACCTGTCTTCTCTACACTATCAACCCCTGTCCTCTATACACTATCAACCCCGGTCCTCTCTACACTATCAATCCCTGTCCTCTCTACATTATCAACCCCTGTCTTCTCTACACTATCAACCCCTGTCTTCTCTACACTATCAACCCCTGTCCTCTCTACACTATCCACCCCTGTCTTCTCTACACTATCAACCCCTGTCTTCTCTACACTATCAACCCCTGTCTTCTCTACACTATCAACCCCGGTCCTCCCTACACTATCAACCCCTGTCTTCTCTACACTATCAACCCCTGTCTTCTCTACACTATCAACCCCTGTCTTCTCTACACTATCAACCCGTCTTCTCTACACTATCAACCCCTGTCCTCTCTACACTATCAACCCCTGTCTTCTCTACACTATCAACAACTGTCCGCCCTACACTATCAACCCCTGTCCTCTCTAAACTATCAACCCCTGTCTTCTCTACACTATCAACCCCTGTCTTCTCTACACTATCAACCCCTTTCTTATCTACACTATCAACCCGTCTTCTCTACACTATCAACCCGTCTTCTCTACACTATCAACCGCTGTCCTCTCTACACTATCAACCCCTGTCTTCTCTACACTATCAACCCCTGTCTTCTCTACACTATCAACCCCTGTCTTCTCTACACTATCAACCCCTGTCTTCTCTACACTATCAACCCCTGTCTTCTCTACACTATCAACCCCTGTCTTCTCTACACTATCAACCCCTGTCTTATCTACACTATCAACCCGTCTTCTCTACACTATCAACCCGTCTTCTCTACACTATCAACCCCTGTCTTCTCTACACTATCAACCCCTGTCTTCTCTACACTATCAACCCCTGTCTTCTCTACACTATCAACCCCTGTCTTCTCTAAACTATCAACCCCTGTCTTCTCTACACTATCAACCCCTGTCTTCTCTACACTATCAACCCCTGTCCTCTCTACACTATCAACCCCTGTCTTCTCTACACTATCAACCCCTGTCCTCTATACACTATCAAAACCTGTCTTCTCTACACTATCAACCCCTGTCCTCTCTACACTAACAACCCCTGTCTTCTCTACACTATCAAAACCTGTCTTCTCTACACTATCAACCCGTCTTCTCTACACTATCAACCCCTGTCTTCTCTACACTATCAACCCCTGTCCTCCCTACACTATCAACCCCTGTCCTCTCTACACTATCAACCCCTGTCTTCTCTACACTATCAACCCCGGTCCTCCCTACACTATCAACCCCTGTCTTCTCTACACTATCAACCCGTCTTCTCTACACTATCAACCCCTGTCTTCTCTACACTATCAACCCGTCTTCTCTACACTATCAACCCCTGTCTTCTCTACACTATCAACCCCTGTCTTCTCTACACTATCAACCCCTGTATTCTCTACACTATCAACCCCTGTCTTCTCTACACTATCAACCCCTGTCTTCTCTACACTATCAACCCCTGTCTTCTCTGCACTATCAACCCCTGTCTTCTCTACACTATCAACCCCTGTCTTCTCTACACTATCAACCCCTTTCTTATCTACACTATCAACCCGTCTTCTCTACACTATCAACCCGTCTTATCTACACTATCAACCCCTGTCCTCTCTACACTATCAACCCCTGTCTTCTCTACACTATCAACCCCTGTCTTCTCTACACTATCAACCCCTGTCTTCTCTACACTATCAACCCCTGTCCTCCCTACACTATCAACCCCTGTCTTCTCTACACTATCAACCCCTGTCTTCTCTACACTATCAACCCGTCTTCTCTACACTATCAACCCCTGTCTTCTCTACACTATCAACCCCTGTCTTCTCTACACTATCAACCCCTGTCTTCTCTACACTATCAACCCGTCTTCTCTACACTATCAAACCGTCTTCTCTACACTATCAACCCCTGTCTTCTCTACACTATCAACCCCTGTCTTCTCTACACTATCAACCCCTGTCTTCTCTACACTATCAACCCCTGTCTTCTCTACACTATCAACCCGTCTTCTCTACACTATCAACCCCGGTCCTCTCTACACTATCAACCCCTGTCTTCTCTACACTATCAACCCCTGTCTTCGCTACACTATCAACCCCTGTCTTCTCTACACTATCAACCCCTGTCTTCTCTACACTATCAACCCCTGTCTTCTCTACACTATCAACCCCTGTCCTCTATACACTATGAACCCCTGTCCTCCCTACACTATCAACCCCTGTCTTCTCTACACTATCAACCCCTGTCTTCTCTACACTATCAACCCCTGTCTTCTCTAAACTATCAACCCCTGTCTTCTCTACACTATCAACCCCTGTCTTCTCTACACTATCAACCCCTGTCCTCTCTACACTATCAACCCCTGTCTTCTCTACACTATCAACCCCTGTCCTCTATACACTATCAAAACCTGTCTTCTCTACACTATCAACCCCTGTCCTCTCTACACTATCAACCCCTGTCTTCTCTACACTATCAACCCCTGTCTTCTCTACACTATCGACCCCTGTCCTCCCTACACTATCAACCCCTGTCTTCTCTACACTATCAACCCCTGTCTTCTCTACACTATCAACCCCTGTCTTCCCTACACTATCAACCCCTGTCTTCTCTAAAATATCAACCCCTGTCTTCTCTACACTATCAACCCCTGTCTTCTCTACACTATCAACCCCTGTCTTCTCTACACTATCAAAACCTGTCTTCTCTACACTATCAACCCCTGTCTTCTCTACACTATCAAAACCTGTCTTCTCTACACTATCAACCCCTGTCTTCTCTACACTATCAACCCCTGTCCTCTATACACTATCAACCCCGGTCTTCTCTACACTATCAATCCCTGTCCTCTCTACACTATCAACCCCTGTCTTCTCTACACTATCAACCCCTGTCTTCTCTACACTATCAACCCCTGTCCTCTCTACACTATCCACCCCTGTCTTCTCTACACTATCAACCCCTGTCTTCTCTACACTATCAACCCCTGTCTTCTCTACACTATCAACCCCGGTCCTCCCTACACTATCAACCCCTGTCTTCTCTACACTATCAACCCCTGTCTTCTCTACACTATCAACCCCTGTCTTCTCTACACTATCAACCCGTCTTCTCTACACTATCAACCCCTGTCCTCTCTACACTATCAACCCCTGTCTTCTCTACACTATCAACAACTGTCCGCCCTACACTATCAACCCCTGTCCTCTCTAAACTATCAACCCCTGTCTTCTCTACACTATCAACCCCTGTCCTCTCTACACTATCAACCCCTGTCTTCTCTACACTATCAACCCCTGTCTTTTCTAAACTATCAACCCCTGTCTTCTCTACACTATCAACCCCTGTCCTCTCTACACTATCAACCCCTGTCTTCTCTACACTATCAACCACAGTCTTCTCTACACTATCAACCCCTGTCTTCTCTGCACTATCAACCCCTGTCTTCTCTACACCATCATATCCTGTCTTCTCTACACTATCATCCCATGTCTTCTCTAAACTATCAACCCCTGTCTTCTCTACACTATCAACCCCTTTCCTCCCTACACTATCAACCCCTGTCTTCTCTACACTATCAACCCCTGTATTCTCTACACTATCAACCCCTGTCTTCTCTACACTATCAACCCCTGTCTTCTCTACACTATCAACCCCTGTCTTCTCTACACTATCAACCCCTGTCTTCTCTACACTATCAACCCCTGTCTTCTCTACACTATCAACCCCTTTCTTATCTACACTATCAACCCGTCTTCTCTACACTATCAACCCGTCTTCTCTACACTATCAACCCCTGTCCTCTCTACACTATCAACCCCTGTCTTCTCTACACTATCAACCCCTGTCTTCTCTACACTATCAACCCCTGTCTTCTCTACACTATCAACCCCTGTCTTCTCTACACTATCAACCCCTGTCTTCTCTACACTATCAACCCATGTCTTATCTACACTATCAACCCGTCTTCTCTACACTATCAACCCGTCTTCTCTACACTATCAACCCCTGTCTTCTCTACACTATCAACCCCTGTCTTCTCTACACTATCAACCCCTGTCTTCTCTACACTATCAACCCGTCTTCTCTACACTATCAACCCCGGTCCTCTCTACACTATCAACCCCTGTCTTCTCTACACTATCAACCCCTGTCTTCGCTACACTATCAACCCCTGTCTTCTCTACACTATCAACCCCTGTCTTCTCTACACTATCAACCCCTGTCTTCTCTACACTATCAACCCCTGTCCTCTATACACTATGAACCCCTGTCCTCCTTACACTATCAACCCCTGTCTTCTCTACACTATCAACCCCTGTCTTCTCTACACTATCAACCCCTGTCTTCTCTAAACTATCAACCCCTGTCTTCTCTACACTATCAACCCCTGTCTTCTCTACACTATCAACCCCTGTCCTCTCTACACTATCAACCCCTGTCTTCTCTACACTATCAACCCCTGTCCTCTATACACTATCAAAACCTGTCTTCTCTACACTATCAACCCCTGTCCTCTCTACACTATCAACCCCTGTCTTCTCTACACTATCAAAACCTGTCTTCTCTACACTATCAACCCGTCTTCTCTACACTATCAACCCCTGTCTTCTCTACACTATCAACCCCTGTCCTCCCTACACTATCAACCCCTGTCCTCTCTACACTATCAACCCCTGTCTTCTCTACACTATCAACCCGTCTTCTCTACACTATCAACCCCTGTCCTCTCTACACTATCAACCCCTGTCTTCTCTACACTATCAACCCCTGTCCGCCCTACACTATCAACCCCTGTCCTCTCTAAACTATCAACCCCTGTCTTCTCTACACTATCAACCCCTGTCCTCTCTACACTATCAACCCCTGTCTTCTCTACACTATCAACCCCTGTCTTCTCTAAACTATCAACCCCTGTCTTCTCTAAACTATCAACCCCTGTCCTCTCTACACTATCAACCCCTGTCTTCTCTACACTATCAACCCCTGTCTTCTCTACACTATCAACCCCTGTCTTCTCTGCACTATCATCCCCTGTCTTCTCTACACTATCATATCCTGTCTTCTCTACACTATCATCCCCTGTCTTCTCTAAACTATCAACCCCTGTCTTCTCTACACTATCAACCCCTGTCTTCTCTACACTATCAACCCCTGTCTTCTCTACACTATCAACCCCTGTCTTCTCTACACTATCAACCCCTGTCTTCTCTACACTATCAACCCCTGTCTTCTCTACACTATCAACCCCTGTCTTCTCTACACTATCAACCCCTGTCTTCTCTACACTATCAACCCCTTTCTTATCTACACTATCAACCCGTCTTCTCTACACTATCAACCCGTCTTCTCTACACTATCAACCCCTGTCTTCTCTACACTATCAACCCCTGTCCTCCCTACACTATCAACCCCTGTCTTCTCTACACTATCAACCCGTCTTCTCTACACTATCAACCCCTGTCTTCTCTACACTATCAACCCCTGTCTTCTCTACACTATCAACCCCTGTCTTCTCTACACTATCGACCCCTGTCCTCCCTACACTATCAACCCCTGTCTTCTCTACACTATCAACCCCTGTCTTCTCTACACTATCAACCCCTGTCTTCCCTACACTATCAACCCCTGTCTTCTCTAAACTATCAACCCCTGTCTTCTCTACACTATCAACCCCTGTCTTCTCTACACTATCAACCCCTGTCTTCTCTACACTATCAAAACCTGTCTTCTCTACACTATCAACCCCTGTCTTCTCTACACTATCAAAACCTGTCTTCTCTACACTATCAACCCCTGTCCTCTATACACTATCAACCCCGGTCCTCTCTACACTATCAATCCCTGTCCTCTCTACATTATCAACCCCTGTCTTCTCTACACTATCAACCCCTGTCTTCTCTACACTATCAACCCCTGTCCTCTCTACACTATCCACCCCTGTCTTCTCTACACTATCAACCCCTGTCTTCTCTACACTATCAACCCCTGTCTTCTCTACACTATCAACCCCGGTCCTCCCTACACTATCAACCCCTGTCTTCTCTACACTATCAACCCCTGTCTTCTCTACACTATCAACCCCTGTCTTCTCTACACTATCAACCCGTCTTCTCTACACTATCAACCCCTGTCCTCTCTACACTATCAACCCCTGTCTTCTCTACACTATCAACAACTGTCCGCCCTACACTATCAACCCCTGTCCTCTCTAAACTATCAACCCCTGTCTTCTCTACACTATCAACCCCTGTCTTCTCTACACTATCAACCCCTTTCTTATCTACACTATCAACCCGTCTTCTCTACACTATCAACCCGTCTTCTCTACACTATCAACCGCTGTCCTCTCTACACTATCAACCCCTGTCTTCTCTACACTATCAACCCCTGTCTTCTCTACACTATCAACCCCTGTCTTCTCTACACTATCAACCCCTGTCTTCTCTACACTATCAACCCCTGTCTTCTCTACACTATCAACCCCTGTCTTCTCTACACTATCAACCCCTGTCTTATCTACACTATCAACCCGTCTTCTCTACACTATCAACCCGTCTTCTCTACACTATCAACCCCTGTCTTCTCTACACTATCAACCCCTGTCTTCTCTACACTATCAACCCCTGTCTTCTCTACACTATCAACCCCTGTCTTCTCTAAACTATCAACCCCTGTCTTCTCTACACTATCAACCCCTGTCTTCTCTACACTATCAACCCCTGTCCTCTCTACACTATCAACCCCTGTCTTCTCTACACTATCAACCCCTGTCCTCTATACACTATCAAAACCTGTCTTCTCTACACTATCAACCCCTGTCCTCTCTACACTAACAACCCCTGTCTTCTCTACACTATCAAAACCTGTCTTCTCTACACTATCAACCCGTCTTCTCTACACTATCAACCCCTGTCTTCTCTACACTATCAACCCCTGTCCTCCCTACACTATCAACCCCTGTCCTCCCTACACTATCAACCCCTGTCTTCTCTACACTATCAACCCCGGTCCTCCCTACACTATCAAACCCTGTCTTCTCTACACTATCAACCCGTCTTCTCTACACTATCAACCCCTGTCTTCTCTACACTATCAACCCGTCTTCTCTACACTATCAACCCCTGTCTTCTCTACACTATCAACCCCTGTCTTCTCTACACTATCAACCCCTGTATTCTCTACACTATCAACCCCTGTCTTCTCTACACTATCAACCCCTGTCTTCTCTACACTATCAACCCCTGTCTTCTCTGCACTATCAACCCCTGTCTTCTCTACACTATCAACCCCTGTCTTCTCTACACTATCAACCCCTTTCTTATCTACACTATCAACCCGTCTTCTCTACACTATCAACCCGTCTTATCTACACTATCAACCCCTGTCCTCTCTACACTATCAACCCCTGTCTTCTCTACACTATCAACCCCTGTCTTCTCTACACTATCAACCCCTGTCTTCTCTACACTATCAACCCCTGTCTTCTCTACACTATCAACCCCTGTCTTCTCTACACTATCAACCCCTGTCTTCTCTACACTATCAACCCGTCTTCTCTACACTATCAACCCGTCTTCTCTACACTATCAACCCCTGTCTTCTCTACACTATCAACCCCTGTCTTCTCTACACTATCAACCCCTGTCTTCTCTACACTATCAACCCCTGTCTTCTCTACACTATCAACCCGTCTTCTCTACACTATCAACCCCGGTCCTCTCTACACTATCAACCCCTGTCTTCTCTACACTATCAACCCCTGTCTTCGCTACACTATCAACCCCTGTCTTCTCTACACTATCAACCCCTGTCTTCTCTACACTATCAACCCCTGTCTTCTCTACACTATCAACCCTTGTCCTCTATACACTATGAACCCCTGTCCTCCCTACACTATCAACCCCTGTCTTCTCTACACTATCAACCCCTGTCTTCTCTACACTATCAACCCCTGTCTTCTCTAAACTATCAACCCCTGTCTTCTCTACACTATCAACCCCTGTCTTCTCTACACTATCAACCCCTGTCTTCTCTAAACTATCAACCCCTGTCTTCTCTACACTATCAACCCCTGTCCTCTCTACACTATCAACCCCTGTCTTCTCTACACTATCAACCCCTGTCCTCTATACACTATCAAAACCTGTCTTCTCTACACTATCAACCCCTGTCCTCTCTACACTAACAACCCCTGTCTTCTCTACACTATCAAAACCTGTCTTCTCTACACTATCAACCCATCTTCTCTACACTATCAACCCCTGTCTTCTCTACACTATCAACCCCTGTCCTCCCTACACTATCAACCCCTGTCCTCTCTACACTATCAACCCCTGTCCTCTCTACACTATCAACCCCTGTCTTCTCTACACTATCAACCCCTGTCTTCTCTACACTATCAACCCCTGTCTTCTCTACACTATCAAAACCTGTCTTCTCTACACTATCAAAACCTGTCTTCTCTACACTATCAAAACCTGTCTTCCCTACACTATCAACCCCTGTCCTCTCTACACAATCAACCCCTGTCTTCTCTACACTATCAACCCCTGTCTTCTCTACACTATCAACCCCGGTCCTCCCTACACTATCAACCCCTGTCTTCTCTACACTATCAACCCGTCTTCTCTACACTATCAACCCCTGTCTTCTCTACACTATCAACCCGTCTTCTCTACACTATCAACCCCTGTCTTCTCTACACTATCAACCCCTGTCCTCTCTACACTATCAACCCCTGTCTTCTCTACACTATCAACCCCTGTCTTCTCTACACTATCAACCCCTGTCTTCTCTACACTATCAACCCCTGTCTTCTCTACACTATCAACCCCTGTCTTCTCTACACTATCAACCCCTGTCTTCTCTACACTATCAACCCCTGTCTTATCTACACTATCAACCCGTCTTCTCTACACTATCAACCCGTCTTCTCTACACTATCAACCCCTGTCTTCTCTACACTATCAACCCCTGTCTTCTCTACACTATCAACCCCTGTCTTCTCTACACTATCAACCCCTGTCTTCTCTACACTATCAACCCGTCTTCTCTACACTATCAACCCCGGTCCTCTCTACACTATCAACCCCTGTCTTCTCTACACTATCAACCCCTGTCTTCGCTACACTATCAACCCCTGTCTTCTCTACACTATCAACCCCTGTCTTCTCTACACTATCAACCCCTGTCTTCTCTACACTATCAACCCCTGTCCTCTATACACTATGAACCCCTGTCCTCCCTACACTATCAACCCCTGTCTTCTCTACACTATCAACCCCTGTCTTCTCTACACTATCAACCCCTGTATTCTCTAAACTATCAACCCCTGTCTTCTCTACACTATCAACCCCTGTCTTCTCTACACTATCAACCCCTGTCCTCTCTACACTATCAACCCCTGTCTTCTCTACACTATCAACCCCTGTCCTCTATACACTATCAAAACCTGTCTTCTCTACACTATCAACCCCTGTCCTCTCTACACTAACAACCCCTGTCTTCTCTACACTATCAAAACCTGTCTTCTCTACAAAATCAACCCGTCTTCTCTACACTATCAACCCCTGTCTTCTCTACACTATCAACCCCTGTCCTCCCTACACTATCAACCCCTGTCCTCTCTACACTATCAACCCCTGTCCTCTCTACACTATCAACCCCTGTCTTCTCTACACTATCAACCCCTGTCTTCTCTACACTATCAACCCCTGTCTTCTCTACACTATCAAAACCTGTCTTCTCTACACTATCAAAACCTGTCTTCTCTACACTATCAAAACCTGTCTTCCCTACACTATCAACCCCTGTCCTCTCTACACAATCAACCCCTGTCTTCTCTACACTATCAACCCCTGTCTTCTCTACACTATCAACCCCGGTCTTCCCTACACTATCAACCCCTGTCTTCTCTACACTATCAACCCGTCTTCTCTACACTATCAACCCCTGTCTTCTCTACACTATCAACCCGTCTTCTCTACACTATCAACCCCTGTCTTCTCTACACTATCAACCCCTGTCTTCTCTACACTATCAACCCCTGTCTTCTCTACACTATCAACCCCTGTCTTCTCTACACTATCAACCCCTGTCTTCTCTACACTATCAACCCCTGTCTTCTCTACACTATCAACCCCTGTCCTCTCTACACTATCAACCCCTGTCCTCTCTACACTATCAACCCCTGTCCTCTCTACACTATCAACCCCTGTCTTCTCTACACTATCAACCCCTGTCTTCTCTACACTATCAACCCCTGTCTTCTCTACACAATCAACCCCTGTCCTCTCTACACTATCAACCCCTGTCTTCTCTACACTATCAACCCCTGTCTTCTCTACACTATCGACCCCTGTCTTCTCTACACTATCAACCCCTGTCTTCTCTACACTATCAACCCCTGTCCTCTCTACACAATCAACCCCTGTCCTCTCTACACTATCAACCCCTGTCTTCTCTACACTATCAACCCCGGTCCTCCCTACACTATCAACCCCTGTCTTCTCTACACTATCAACCCCTGTCTTCTCTACACTATCAACCCCTGTCCTCTCTACACTATCAACCCCTGTCTTCTGTACACTATCAACACCTGTCTTCTCTACACTATCAACCCCTGTCTTCTCTTTACTATCAACCCCTGTCCTCTCTACACTATCAACCCCTGTCCTCTCTACACTATCAACCCCTGTCTTCTCTACACTATCAACCCCTGTCTTCTCTACACTATCAACCCCTGTCTTCTCTACACAATCAACCCCTGTCCTCTCTACACTATCAACCCCTGTCTTCTCTACACTATCAACCCCTGTCTTCTCTACACTATCGACCCCTGTCTTCTCTACACTATCAACCCCTGTCCTCCCTACACTATCAACCCCTGTCTTCGCTACACTATCAACCCCTGTCCTCTATACACTATCAACCCCTGTCTTCTCTACACTATCAACCCCTGTCTTCTCTACACTATCAACCCCTGTCTTCTCTACACTATCAACCCCTGTCCTCTCTACACTATCAACCCCTGTCTTCTCTACACTATCAAGCCCTGTCTTTTCTAAACTATCAACCCCTGTCTTCTCTACACTATCAACCCCTGTCTTCTCTACACTATCAACCCCTCTCTTCTCTACACTATCAACCCCTGTCCTCTCTACACTATCAACCCCTGTCTTCTCTACACTATCAAGCCCTGTCTTTTCTAAACTATCAACCCCTGTCTTCTCTACACTATCAACCCCTGTCCTCTCTACACTATCAACCCCTGTCTTCTCTACACTATCAACCACAGTCTTCTCTACACTATCAACCCCTGTCTTCTCTGCACTATCAACCCCTGTCTTCTCTACACTATCATATCCTGTCTTCTCTACACTATCATCCCATGTCTTCTCTAAACTATCAACCCCTGTCTTCTCTACACTATCAACCCCTTTCCTCCCTACACTATCAACCCCTGTCTTCTCTACACTATCAACCCCTGTATTCTCTACACTATCAACCCCTGTCTTCTCTACACTATCAACCCCTGTCTTCTCTACACTATCAACCCCTGTCTTCTCTACACTATCAACCCCTGTCTTCTCTACACTATCAACCCCTGTCTTCTCTACACTATCAACCCCTTTCTTATCTACACTATCAACCCGTCTTCTCTACACTATCAACCCCTTTCCTCCCTACACTATCAACCCCTGTCCTCTCTACACTATCAACCCCTGTCTTCTCTACACTATCAACCCCTATCTTCTCTACACTATCAACCCCTGTCTTCTCTACACTATCAACCCCTGTCTTCTCTACACTATCAACCCCTGTCTTCTCTACACTATCAACCCCTGTCTTCTCTACACTATCAACCCGTCTTCTCTACACTATCAACCCCTGTCTTCTCTACACTATCAAAACCTGTCTTCCCTACACTATCAACCCCTGTCCTCTCTACACAATCAACCCCTGTCTTCTCTACACTATCAACCCCTGTCTTCTCTACACTATCAACCCCTTTCCTCCCTACACTATCAACCCCTGTCTTCTCTACACTATCAACCCCTGTATTCTCTACACTATCAACCCCTGTCTTCTCTACACTATCAACCCCTGTCTTCTCTACACTATCAACCCCTGTCTTCTCTACACTATCAACCCCTGTCTTCTCTACACTATCAACCCCTGTCTTCTCTACACTATCAACCCCTTTCTTATCTACACTATCAACCCGTCTTCTCTACACTATCAACCCGTCTTCTCTACACTATTAACCCCTGTCCTCTCTACACTATCAACTCCTGTCTTCTCTACACTATCAACCCCTGTCTTCTCTACACTATCAACCCCTGTCTTCTCTACACTATCAACCCCTGTCTTCTCTACACTATCAACCCCTGTCTTCTCTACACTATCAACCCCTGTCTTCTCTACACTATCAACCCCTGTCTTATCTACACTATCAACCCGTCTTCTCTACAGTATCAACCCGTCTTCTCTACACTATCAACCCCTGTCTTCTCTACACTATCAACCCCTGTCCTCTCTACACTATCAACCCCTGTCTTCTCTACACTATCAACCCCTGTCTTCTCTACACTATCAACCCCTGTCTTTTCTAAACTATCAACCCCTGTCTTCTCTACACTATCAACCCCTGTCCTCTCTACACTATCAACCCCTGTCTTCTCTACACTATCAACCACAGTCTTCTCTACACTATCAACCCCTGTCTTCTCTGCACTATCAACCCCTGTCTTCTCTACACTATCATATCCTGTCTTCTCTACACTATCATCCCATGTCTTCTCTAAACTATCAACCCCTGTCTTCTCTACACTATCAACCCCTTTCCTCCCTACACTATCAACCCCTGTCTTCTCTACACTATCAACCCCTGTATTCTCTACACTATCAACCCCTGTCTTCTCTACACTATCAACCCCTGTCTTCTCTACACTATCAACCCCTGTCTTCTCTACACTATCAACCCCTGTCTTCTCTACACTATCAACCCCTGTCTTCTCTACACTATCAACCCCTTTCTTATCTACACTATCAACCCGTCTTCTCTACACTATCAACCCCTTTCCTCCCTACACTATCAACCCCTGTCCTCTCTACACTATCAACCCCTGTCTTCTCTACACTATCAACCCCTATCTTCTCTACACTATCAACCCCTGTCTTCTCTACACTATCAACCCCTGTCTTCTCTACACTATCAACCCCTGTCTTCTCTACACTATCAACCCCTGTCTTCTCTACACTATCAACCCGTCTTCTCTACACTATCAACCCCTGTCTTCTCTACACTATCAAAACCTGTCTTCCCTACACTATCAACCCCTGTCCTCTCTACACAATCAACCCCTGTCTTCTCTACACTATCAACCCCTGTCTTCTCTACACTATCAACCCCTTTCCTCCCTACACTATCAACCCCTGTCTTCTCTACACTATCAACCCCTGTATTCTCTACACTATCAACCCCTGTCTTCTCTACACTATCAACCCCTGTCTTCTCTACACTATCAACCCCTGTCTTCTCTACACTATCAACCCCTGTCTTCTCTACACTATCAACCCCTGTCTTCTCTACACTATCAACCCCTTTCTTATCTACACTATCAACCCGTCTTCTCTACACTATCAACCCGTCTTCTCTACACTATTAACCCCTGTCCTCTCTACACTATCAACTCCTGTCTTCTCTACACTATCAACCCCTGTCTTCTCTACACTATCAACCCCTGTCTTCTCTACACTATCAACCCCTGTCTTCTCTACACTATCAACCCCTGTCTTCTCTACACTATCAACCCCTGTCTTCTCTACACTATCAACCCCTGTCTTATCTACACTATCAACCCGTCTTCTCTACAGTATCAACCCGTCTTCTCTACACTATCAACCCCTGTCTTCTCTACACTATCAACCCCTGTCCTCTCTACACTATCAACCCCTGTCTTCTCTACACTATCAACCCCTGTCTTCTCTACACTATCAACCCCTGTCTTCTCTACACTATCAACCCCTGTCTTCTCTACACTATCAACCCCTGTCTTCTCTACACTATCAACCCCTGTCTTCTCTACACTATCAACCCCTGTCTTATCTACACTATCAACCCGTCTTCTCTACAGTATCAACCCGTCTTCTCTACACTATCAACCCCTGTCTTCTCTACACTATCAACCCCTGTCTTCTCTACACTATCAACCCCTGTCCTCTCTACACTAACAACCCCTGTCTTCTCTACACTATCAAAACCTGTCTTCTCTACACTATCAACCCGTCTTCTCTACACTATCAACCCCTGTCTTCTCTACACTATCAACCCCTGTCCTCCCTACACTATCAACCCCTGTCCTCTCTACACTATCAACCCCTGTCCTCTCTACACTATCAACCCCTGTCTTCTCTACACTATCAACCCCTGTCTTCTCTACACTATCAACCCCTGTCTTCTCTACACTATCAACCCCTGTCTTCTCTACACTATCAAAACCTGTCTTCTCTACACTATCAAAACCTGTCTTCTCTACACTATCAAAACCTGTCTTCCCTACACTATCAACCCCTGT
The DNA here is from genome assembly GCF_029448725.1 of Salvelinus fontinalis. Classification (NCBI taxonomy): domain Eukaryota; kingdom Metazoa; phylum Chordata; class Actinopteri; order Salmoniformes; family Salmonidae; genus Salvelinus; species Salvelinus fontinalis. The sequence continues at coordinate 79,508 of NW_026600544.1, forward strand.
CCTCTCTACACAATCAACCCCTGTCTTCTCTACACTATCAACCCCTGTCTTCTCTACACTATCAACCCCGGTCCTCCCTACACTATCAACCCCTGTCTTCTCTACACTATCAACCCGTCTTCTCTACACTATCAACCCCTGTCTTCTCTACACTATCAACCCGTCTTCTCTACACTATCAACCCCTGTCTTCTCTACACTATCAACCCCTGTCTTCTCTACACTATCAACCCCTGTCTTCTCTACACTATCAACCCCTGTCTTCTCTACACTATCAACCCCTGTCTTCTCTACACTATCAACCCCTGTCTTCTCTACACTATCAACCCCTGTCCTCTCTACACTATCAACCCCTGTCCTCTCTACACTATCAACCCCTGTCCTCTCTACACTATCAACCCCTGTCTTCTCTACACTATCAACCCCTGTCTTCTCTACACTATCAACCCCTGTCTTCTCTACACAATCAACCCCTGTCCTCTCTACACTATCAACCCCTGTCTTCTCTACACTATCAACCCCTGTCTTCTCTACACTATCGACCCCTGTCTTCTCTACACTATCAACCCCTGTCTTCTCTACACTATCAACCCCTGTCCTCTCTACACAATCAACCCCTGTCCTCTCTACACTATCAACCCCTGTCTTCTCTACACTATCAACCCCGGTCCTCCCTACACTATCAACCCCTGTCTTCTCTACACTATCAACCCCTGTCTTCTCTACACTATCAACCCCTGTCCTCTCTACACTATCAACCCCTGTCTTCTCTACACTATCAACACCTGTCTTCTCTACACTATCAACCCCTGTCTTCTCTATACTATCAACCCCTGTCCTCTCTACACTATCAACCCCTGTCCTCTCTACACTATCAACCCCTGTCTTCTCTACACTATCAACCCCTGTCTTCTCTAAACTATCAACCCCTGTCTTCACTACACAATCAACCCCTGTCCTCTCTACACTATCAACCCCTCTCTTCTCTACACTATCAACCCCTGTCTTCTCTACACTATCGACCCCTGTCTTCTCTACACTATCAACCCCTGTCCTCCCTACACTATCAACCCCTGTCTTCGCTACACTATCAACCCCTGTCCTCTATACACTATCAACCCCTGTCTTCTCTACACTATCAACCCCTGTCTTCTCTACACTATCAACCCCTGTCGTCTCTACACTATCAACCCCTGTCCTCTCTACACTATCAACCCCTGTCCTCTCTACACTATCAACCCCTGTCTTCTCTACACTATCAACCCCTGTCTTCTCTACACTATCAACCCCTGTCTTCTCTACACTATCAACCCCTGTCCTCTATACACTATCAACCCCGGTCCTCTCTACACTATCAACCCCTGTCCTCTCTACACTATCAACCCCTGTCTTCTCTACACTATCAACCCCTGTCTTCTCTACACTATCAACCCCTGTCCTCTCTACACTATCAACCCCTGTCTTCTCTACACTATCAACCCCTGTCTTCTCTACACTATCAACCCCTGTCTTCTCTACACTATCAACCCCGGTCTTCCCTACACTATCAACCCCTGTCTTCTCTACACTATCAACCCCTGTCTTCTCTACACTATCAACCCCTGTCTTCTCTACACTATCAACCCCTGTCTTCTCTACACTATCAACCCCTGTCTTCTCTACACAATCAACCCCTGTCCTCTCTACACTATCAACCCCTGTCTTCTCTACACTATCAACCCCTGTCCTCTCTACACTATCAACCCCTGTCTTCTCTACACTATCAACCCCTGTCTTCTCTACACTATCAACCCCTGTCTTCTCTACACTATCAACCCCTGTCTTCTCTACACTATCAACCCCTGTCCTCTATACACTATCAACCCCGGTCCTCTCTACACTATCAACCCCTGTCCTCTCTACACTATCAACCCCTGTCCTCTCTACACTATCAACCCCTGTCTTCTCTACACTATCAACCCCTGTCCTCTCTACACTATCAACCCCTGTCTTCTCTACACTATCAACCCCTGTCTTCTCTACACTATCAACCCCTGTCTTCTCTACACTATCAACCCCGGTCCTCCCTACACTATCAACCCCTGTCTTCTCTACACTATCAACCCCTGTCTTCTCTACACTATCAACCCCTGTCTTCTCTAAACTATCAACCCCTGTCTTCTCTACACTATCAACCCCTGTCTTCTCTACACTATCAACCCGTCTTCTCTACACTATCAACCCCTGTGTTCTCTACACTATCAACCCCTGTCTTCTCTACACTATCAACCCCTGTCTTCTCTACACTATCAACCCCTGTCTTCTCTACACTATCAACCCCTGTCCTCTCTACACTATCAACCCCTGTCTTCTCTACACTATCAACCCGTCTTCTCTACACTATCAACCCCTGTCCTCTCTACACTATCAACCCCTGTCTTCTCTACACTATCAACCCCTGTCCGCCCTACACTATCAACCCCTGTCCTCTCTAAACTATCAACCCCTGTCTTCTCTACACTATCAACCCCTGTCCTCTCTACACTATCAACCCCTGTCTTCTCTGCACTATCAACCCCTGTCTTCTCTACACTATCATATCCTGTCTTCTCTACACTATCATCCCCTGTCTTCTCTACACTATCAACCCCTGTCTTCTCTACACTATCAACCCCTTTCCTCCCTACACTATCAACCCCTGTCTTCTCTACACTATCAACCCCTGTCTTCTCTACACTATCAACCCCTGTCTTCTCTACACTATCAACCCCTGTCTTCTCTACACTATCAACCCCTGTCTTCTCTACACTATCAACCCCTGTCTTCTCTACACTATCAACCCCTTTCTTATCTACACTATCAACCCGTCTTCTCTACACTATCAACCCCTGTCTTCTCTACACTATCAACCCATGTCTTCTCTACACTATCAACCCCTGTCTTCTCTACACTATCAACCCCTGTCTTCTCTACACTATCAACCCCTTTCTTATCTACACTATCAACCCGTCTTCTCTACACTATCAACCCCTGTCCTCTCTACACTATCAACCCCTGTCTTCTCTACACTATCAACCCCTGTCTTCTCTACACTATCAACCCGTCTTCTCTACACTATCAACCCCGGTCCTCTCTACACTATCAACCCCTGTCTTCTCTACACTATCAACCCCTGTCTTCTCTACACTATCAACCCCTGTCTTCTCTACACTATCAACCCCTGTCTTCTCTACACTATCAACCCCTGTCTTCTCTACACTATCAACCCCTGTCCTCTATACACTATGAACCACTATCCTCCCTACACTATCAACCCCTGTCTTCTCTACACTATCAACCCCTGTCTTCTCTACACTATCAACCCGTCTTCTCTACACTATCAACCCCTGTCTATTTTGCACTATTAACCCCTGTCTTCTCTACACTATCAACCCGTCTTCTCTACACTATCAACCCCTTTCCTCCCTACACTATCAACCCCTGTCTTCTCTACACTATCAACCCCTGTCCTCTCTACACTATCAACCCCTGTCTTCTCTAAACTATCAACCCCTGTCTTCTCTACACTATCAACCCCTGTCTTCTCTGCACTATCAACCCCTGTCTTCTCTACACTATCAACCCCTGTCTTCTCTACACTATCAACCCCTGTCCGCCCTACACTATCAACCCCTGTCTTCTCTACACTATCATCCCCTGTCTTCTCTACTTTATCAACCCCTGTCCACCCTACACTATCAACCCCTGTCCGCCCTACACTATCAACCCCTGTCCTCTCTAAACTATCAACCCCTGTCTTCTCTACACTATCAACCCCTGTCCGCCCTACACTATCAACCCCTGTCCTCTCTAAACTATCAACCCCTGTCTTCTCTACACTATCAACCCCTGTCCTCTCTACACTATCAACCCCTGTCCTCTCTACACTATCAACCCCTGTCTTCTCTACACTATCAACCCCTGTCTTCTCTACACTATCAACCCCTGTCTTCTCTACACTATCAACCCCTGTCCTCTCTACACTATCAACCCCTGTCTTCTCTACACTATCAACCCCTGTCTTCTCTACACTGTCCACCCCTGTCTTCTCTACACTATCAACCCCTGTCCTCTCTACACTATCAACCCCTGTCTTCTCTACACTATCAACCACTGTCTTCTCTGCACTATCAACCCCTGTCTTCTCTACACTATCATATCCTGTCTTCTCTACACTATCATCCCCTGTCTTCTCTACACTATCAACCCCTGTCCTCTCTACACTATCAACCCCTGTCTTCTCTACACTATCAACCCCTGTCCTCTCTACACTATCAACCCCTGTCCGCCCTACACTATCAACCCCTGTCCTCTCTAAACTATCAACCCCTGTCTTCTCTACACTATCAACCCCTGTCCCCTCTACACTATCAACCCCTGTCTTCTCTAAACTATCAACCCCTGTCTTCTCTACACTATCAACCCCTGTCCTCCCTACACTATCAACCCCTGTCTTCTCTACACTATCAACCCCTGTCCTCTCTACACTATCAACCCCTGTCTTCTCTACACTATCAACCCCGGTCCTCTCTACACTATCAACCCCTGTCTTCTCTACACTATCAACCCCTGTCTTATCTACACTATCAACCCCTGTCCTCTCTACACTATCAACCCCTGTCTTCTCTACACTATCAACCCCTTTCCTCCCTACACTATCAACCCTTGTCCTCTCTACACTATCAACCCCTGTCCTCTCTACACTATCAACCCCTTTCCTCCCTACACTATCAACCCCTGTCCTCTCTACACTATCAACCCCTGTCCTCTCTACACTATCAACCCCTTTCCTCCCTACACTATCAACCCCTGTCTTCTCTACACTATCAACCCCTGTCTTCTCTACACTATCAACCCCTGTCCTCTCTACACTATCAACCCCTTTCCGCCCTACACTATCAACCCCTGTCTTCTCTACACTATCAACCCCTGTCTTCTCTACACTATCAACCCCTGTCCTCTCTACACTATCAACCCCTGTCTTCTTTAAACTATCAACCCCTGTCTTCTCTACACTATCAACCCCTGTCCTCCCTACACTATCAACCCCTGTCTTCTCTACACTATCAACCCCTGTCCTCTCTACACTATCAACCCCTGTCTTCTCTAAACTATCAACCCCTGTCTTCTCTACACTATCAACCCCTGTCTTCTCTGCACTATCAACCCCTGTCTTCTCTAAACTATCATATCCTGTCTTCTCTACACTATCAACCCCTGTCTTCTCTACACTATCAACCCCTGTCTTCTCTACACTATCAACCCCTGTCTTCTCTACACTATCAACCCCTGTCCGCCCTACACTATCAACCCGTCCGCCCTACACTATCAACCCCTGTCTTCTCTACACTATCAACCCCTGTCTTCTCTAAACTATCAACCCCTGTCTTCTCTACACTATCAACCCCTGTCCTCCCTACACTATCAACCCCTGTCTTCTCTACACTATCAACCCCTGTCCTCTCTACACTATCAACCCCTGTCTTCTCTACACTATCAACCCCGGTCCTCTCTACACTATCAACCCCTGTCTTCTCTACACTATCAACCCCTGTCTTATCTACACTATCAACCCCTGTCCTCTCTACACTATCAACCCCTGTCTTCTCTACACTATCAACCCCTTTCCTCCCTACACTATCAACCCCTGTCCTCTCTACACTATCAACCCCTGTCCTCTCTACACTATCAACCCCTGTCTTCTCTACACTATCAACCCCTGTCCTCTCTACACTATCAACCCCTGTCTTCTCTACACTATCAACCCCTTTCCTCCCTACACTATCAACCCCTGTCCTCTCTACACTATCAACCCCTGTCCTCTCTACACTATCAACCCCTTTCCTCCCTACACTATCAACCCCTGTCTTCTCTACACTATCAACCCCTGTCTTCTCTACACTATCAACCCCTGTCTTCTCTACACTATCAACCCCTGTCTTCTCTACACTATCAACCCCTGTCTTCTCTACACTATCAACCCCTGTCCTCTCTACACTATCAACCCCTGTCTTCTCTACACTATCAACCCCTGTCCTCTCTACACTATCAACCCCTGTCTTCTCTACACTATCAACCCCTGTCCTCTCTACACTATCAACCCCTGTCTTCTCTACACTATCAACCCCGGTCCTCCCTACACTATCAACCCCTGTCTACTCTACACTATCAACCCCTGTCTTCCCTACACTATCAACCCCTGTCTTCTCTACACTATCAACCCCTGTCTTCTCTACACTATCAACCCCTGTCTACTCTACACTGTCAACACCTGTCTTCCCTACACTATCAACTCTCCATGTTGTTTTCTTCTGTGGAATCGTTTTACTCTCACTCCTCTCTCATCTGTCCTTTCACTTCCATCCTCCTCCATTTCCTCTCACTGCTCTGTCATTCTTATATCCTTCCTCTGTTTCTTCTCTTATCCTCCATTCCATCTCTCTCTTCCTTCTCTCTTTCATCCCCGTCTGTTTCCTCTCTCCATTACTCACGTAGAATTCCTCAGTCTATATGTTCACACACACACACACACACACACACACACACACACACACACACACACACACACACACACACACACACACACACACACACACCTCCCCTGGGGGTAACCAGAATTCTGATGATGAACCAATGCTCCCCACACACATTCATCTCTCTTCTCTTCCTCCACCAATCCCTCTCTTCCTCTTCCTCCTTCCCTCTATTCTCTCATACAGCCACCAGCTGGAGGAAGCAGAGATATGTTGTGGCCAATTAGAGAAATAGGGAGCTGAAAGTTGACTAATTAACACTAATTCACAAACAAAATGGTGGCTCTTCCTTAGACAGACACACACACACGCACACACACACACACACACACACACACACACACACACACACACAGACACACACATTCTTGCGCAGCTAACCTGGGACATACAATTCAGTCCCATTCAAAATCCTATTTTCCCTAACCCATAACCCTAGACCTAACCCTAACCCTGAACTTAACCCTAAGCCGAACACTAACCCTCACCTTAACCCTTAACAAATTGTCCACAGTTCTGGTCCCCACAAGTATAGTTAAACACACACACACACACACACACACACACACACACACACACACACACATGCACACACAATTATTCTCAGCTATATTTACTGCCAGGGGCAATATTCTGATCGCGTTAGTGAAACTCATTATTGCGCAATGACACAGTACAGAGAACAAACAACTTCCATAGAGAAGCATCCATCTCTGCTAATGTGTGTGTTTGTGTCTGTATATGAGTGTGTGTCTGGATGTGTGCATTTATGTTAGCTAGCTGCCAGGTTAGGGCACATCTCAGGCTCCGAGTGAGAGAAAGCTGTGGATACACAACAAGGACAAAATATGTAGCAGACAGAGGAGAGGGAGAACTGAAGAAGAGATAGAGAACTGAAGAAGAGATGGAGAACTGAAGAAGAGAGTGAAAACTGAAGAAGAGAGGGAAAACTGAAGAAGAGATGGAGAACTGAGGGAGAGAGGGAAAACTGAAGAAGAGATGGAGAACTGAAGAAGAGATAGAGAACTGAAGAAGAGAGGGAAAACTGAAGAAGAGATGGAGAACTGAAGAAGAGATGGAGAACTGAAGAAGAGATGGAGAACTGAAGAAGAGATGGAGAACTGAAGAAGAGATGGAGAACTGAAGAAGAGTTGAAGAACTGAAGAAGAGATGAAGAGCTGGAGAACTGAAGAAGAGAAGGATTTGTCGACCTCCACGAGTCTGGTTCATCCTTGGGAGCAATTTCCAAACACCTGAAGGTACCACGTTCATCTGTGCAAACAATAGTACGCAAGTATAAACCATGGAACCACATAGCCGTCATACCGCTCAGGAAGGAGACACGTTCTGTCTCCTAGAGATGAACGCACTTTGGTGCGTAAAGTGCAAATCAATCCCAGACCAACAGCAAAGGGCCTTGTGAAGATGCTGGAGGAAACAGGTACAAAAGTATCTATATCCACAGTAAAACGAGTCCTATATCGACATAACCTGAAAGGCCGCTCAGCAAGGAAGAAGCCACTGCTCCAAAACCGCCATAAAAAAGACAGACTACGGTTTGCAACTGCACATGGGGACAAAGATTGTACTTTTTGGAGAAATGTCCTCTGGTCTGATGAAACAAAAATAGAACTGTTTGGCCATAATGACCATTGTTATGTTTGGATGAAAAAGGAGGAGGCTTGCAAGCCGAAGAACACAATCCCAACCGTGAAGCACGGGGGTGGCAGCATCATGTTGTGGGGGTGCTTTGCTGCAGGTGTAACGGTGGTCCTCCTCCTCTTCAACCGAAAAGGAGGAGTAGTGATGGAACCAAGGCGCAGCGGATTGTGAACACATAATTTATTCAAAGAAAACACGAAAACACGAACTTGACTATAAACTAACAAAACAACAAACGGTGTAGACAGACCTGGACGACGAACTCACATAAACACGAAGAACGCACGAACAGGGAAAATAGACTACACAAAATGACGATGTACAAAAACAAACCGAACAGTCCCGTATGGTGCGACAAACACTGACACATGAGACAACCACCCACAACGAACACTGTGAAACAACCTACCTAAATATGACTCTCAATTAGAGGAACGCCAAACACCTGCCTCTAATTAAGAGCCATACCAGGCAACCCATAAACCAACATAGAAACAGAAAACATAGAATGCCCACCCAAACTCACGTCCTGACCAACTAACACATACAACAAACCAACAGAAATAGGTCAGGAACGTGACAGCAGGAGGGACTGGTGCACTTCACAAAATGAGGCAGGAAAATTATGTGGATATATTCAAGCAACATCTCAAGACATCAGTCAGGATGTTAAAGTTTGGTCACAAATGGGTCTTCCAAATGAACAATGACCCCAAGCATTCTTCCAAAGTTGTGGCAGAATGGCTTAAGGACAACAAAGTCAAGGTATTGGAGTGGCCATCACAAAGCGCTGACCTCAATCCTATATAAAATGTGTGGGCAGAACTGAAAACGCGTGTGCGAGCAAGGAGGCCTACAAACCTGACTCAGTTACACCAGCTCTGCCAGGAGGAATGGGCCAAAATTCACTCAACTTATTGTGGGAAACTTGTGGAAGGCTATCAGAAACGTTTTGACCCAAGTTAAACATTTTAAAGGCAATGCTACCCAATACTAATTGAGTGTATGTAAACTTCTGACCCACTGGGGATGTGATGAAAGAAATAAAAGCTGAAATAAATAATTCTCTCTACTATCATTCTGACATTTCACATTCTTAAAATAAAGTGGTGATCCTAACTGACCTAAGACAGGGAATTTTTACTGGGATTAAATGTCAGGAATTGTGAAAGACTGAGTTTAAATGTATTTAGCTAAGGTGTATGTAAACTTCCGACTTCAACTGTATATAATTATTAATATACGTCTACTGCATGATAGCTAGCAAATTAATTAGCTTATTAACTTTAGCCTATTCCAAAAGCTAACCAAACAAAAACATCATTACCTTTACAAGACGTGTTTGTGCCGTCATGTGCATTAGTAGCACAATTTCTAACTGATTTACATTTGTTTTTACTTACACTTGTATGTTGACTCCATATATTGACGTTGCGGATTTAATTTATGGCTGACTTTTCTTAGTGGATTTACAATCGTTGCAAATTGAATGATGGGGAGTTTCAGGCCCCAAAGTGAACATAATTGTACACTCGCAAAATCCACTAAAAATGAGGGCTGAGGGGCTTACATTGCAAACTTCCCTTGCTTTGCTAATCATTTGGACCGCCCTCCAAGATGGTGAAGGGGATTCCCTCAAGGGCATGAGGCGAGGGTAAGTGGACAAGGGTGTATCTTTTATGAGTTTGAAACGCAGTCCTAGTTTTGTTCAGACCGCAGGGTGGTAGAGCTAAATGTTGGGAGATAGTTTTGTTCACAGATCAGGGTGGTAGAGCTAAATGTTGGGAGATAGTTTTGTTCAGACCGCAGGGTAGAAGAGCTAAATGTTATGAGATCATTTGAGAATCTGGGACTGTTATCACATGCTCACAGGAGCGCAATGGGCAGACAAAATAACGCACACATATGCAGTACTCTGTGCACACACACACACATGAGCACTGAGACAAAGACATATGGTCAGGTAGGAGTGTTTGTGACTAACCAGGAGGATGAGAAGGCATTTCTAACTCTCTTCATTTGTGAGTCAAGAGGTTTTCTCATCAGTATGTGAGTCTTTAAACCCCACTGGATAACAGAACGGGTATACTGAGACTGGTGTGATTGTGTGTGTTGTGCACAGTGTTGGAGAAGCTACTATGAAGATATAGTTTACCAAGCTACCAATTACTTCACACTGGAAGAAGTTACTCTACACTAAAGCTCCTATTAAGAAACATATAGTTGACTTCACTAAAGTTACCATTAAGAAACATATAGTTGACTTCACTAAAGCTCCCATTAAGAAACATATAGTTGACTTCACTAAAGCTCCCATTAAGAAACATATAGTTGACTTCACTAAAGCTCCCATTAAGAAACATATAGTTGACTTCACTAAAGCTCCCATTAAGAAACATATAGTTCACTTCACTAAAGTTCCCATTAAGAAACATATAGTTGACTTCACTAAAGCTCCCATTAAGAAACATATAGTTGACTTCACTAAAGCTCCCATTAAGAAACATATAGTTGACTTCACTAAAGCTCCCATTAAGAAACATATAGTTGACTTCACTAAAGCTCCCATTAAGAAACATATAGTTGACTTCACTAAAGCTCCCATTAAGAAACATATAGTTGACTTCACTAAAGCTCCCATTAAGAAACATATAGTTGACTTCACTAAAGCTCCAATTAAGAAACATATAGTTGACTTCATTAAAGCTCCCATTAAGAAACATATAGTTGACTTCACTAAAGCTCCCATTAAGAAACATATAGTTGACTTCACTAAAGCTCCCATTAAGAAACATATAGTTGACTTCATTAAAGCTCCCATTAAGAAACATATAGTTGACTTCACTAAAGCTCCCATTAAGAAACATATAGTTGACTTCACTAAAGCTCCCATTAAGAAACATATAGTTGACTTCACTAAAGCTCCCATTAAGAAACATATAGTTGACTTCACTAAATCTCCCATTAAGAAACATATAGTTGACTTCACTAAAGCTCCCATTAAGAAACATATAGTTGACTTCCCTAAAGCTCCCATTACGAAACATATAGTTGACTTCACTAAAGCTCCCATTAAGAAACATATAGTTGACTTCACTAAAGCTCCTATTAAGAAACATATAGTTGACTTCACTAAAGCTCCCATTAAGAAACATATAGTTGACTTCACTAAAGCTCCCATTAAGAAACATATAGTTGACTTCACTAAAGCTCCTATTAAGACACGTATAGTTGACTTCACTAAAGTTACTCTGAAAAAGTAGTTCACTACATCCAAGCTGAAGTATTATCAGAAGGGAGAAGGTAAGGAACTTGACTGTCGGCCCTGCATTAAAGACCAACTTTGTCTAAAGCAAACTGTGATAAATAAAAGGTATACCAGTTTCATTTAAGGACCAAAACATTGACAGCTGCACCATAAAGGTTGCAAAATAGTTGGGAGGAGATTTTCGATGTACTGATTCCATGGTACCTGGTTTATCAACTGATACACCAAACAAAGCTAGATTCAAAACATTGAGTTTTTCAATTTAAATTATTATTCAAAATTCTGGCAACCAATAAACTGTTATATTCAGTATATGGGGGAAACAACCATTCTGCTCTGCAGATTTACCTGCCAAGAGACAGAATCATTAGATCACTTGTTTTGGCATTGCCAGAGAGTGATGCCACTAGGGACCCCCAAGTGGCACAGTAGTCTAAGGCACTGCATCACAGTGCTAGGGGCATCACTACAGAGCCTGGTTCGATTCCATGCTGTATCACAACCGGCCATGATTGGGAGACCCACAGGGTGGTGCACATTTAGCCCAGCATCATCCGGATTTGGCTGGGTAGGCCGTCATTGTAAACAAGAATTGGTTCTTAACTGACTTGCCAAGTTAAATAAAAAATTAAATATGTACTGTAGCTTGTTTTGGTTGCAGGTTCAGGAATTGCTGAAAAATTGCAAAATGTACATAGAGCTAACTCTGCAAATAGCACTGCTAGGTGATTTGAAAAGTCATAATCAATCGATCAATAATATAATAATACTCTTAGCAAAGGTGTGTATCTTTAATTTAGAAGAATAGAATAGAAAGACTCTGAACTTTTTGGAAACAGCACAGTGGAAAAATATATGGCAGCTAGAAATCCAATTGGTCTTCAGAGACAGATGGGAGGGGTTGAGGGTAGCTGAAGGATGGGACTAAAAACAAACAAAATATAAATAATGTAAAATATACTGTCCATGAATTGTATATATAGTAGTATGTATAATCTGGAAGTGGAAGACTAAGTATTGTTGTTCATTAGTTTACTCCAATTAGGGGAGGGGTGGTAGGGTTAGGGGAAACAATAATGAGGGAAAATATATTTAAAATAACAAAAAAATATATATATATGGGGGATTGGAAATGATGCAGACAATTACATTGATAGAAGCCACAATCTATCTGCAATAGAAGGGCCTTCTATGCCATCAAAAAGAACATACAATTCAACATTCCAATTAGGATGTGGCAAAAAAATACTTTCATCAGTTATAGAACCCATTGCTCATTATGGTCTGTGGTCTGGGGTCTGGGGTCTGTGGTCTGTGGTCTGTGGTCTGTGGTACGCTCACCAACCAAGAATTCACAAAATGGGACAAACAACAAATTGAGAGTTTTCATCCGTGTACAACGTAACACCCCAAATAATGCAGGCAGAGCATAATTAAGACAATACTCACTTATTATCAAAATCCAAAAGCGATTCCCAAACCTTCCATAACAAAGCCATCACCTACAGAAAGATGAACCTGGAGAAGAATCCCCCAAGCAAGCTGGTCCTGGGGCTCTGTTCACAAACACAAACAGACCCCACAGAGCCCCAGGACAGCAACACAAAACCAGCCAAATCATAAGAAAACTAAAAGATAATTACTTGACACATTGGAAATAATTAACCAAAAAACAAAGCAAACTAGAGTGCTATTTGGCCCTTACCAGAGAGTACAAAGTGTCAAAATACCTGACCACTGTGACTGACACAAAATTAATAAAATCTTTGACTATGTACAGACTCAGTGAGCATAGCCTTGCTATTGCGAGAGGTCGCCATCAGCAGACCTGGCTCTCAGGAGAAGACATGCTATGTGCTCACTGCCCACAAAATGAGGTGGAAACTGAGCTGCACTTCCTAACCTCCTGCCCAATGTATGACCATATTAGAGACACATATTTCCCTCAGATCACACAGATCCACAAATAATTCTAAAACATATTCAGTTTTGATAAACTCCCATATCTATTAGGTGAAACACCACAGTGTGTCATCACAGCAACAAGATTTGTGAGAAGAAACACCATTGTAAATATATTTATGTTAATTTATTTTCCCTTTTCTACTTTAACTATTTGCACATTGTTACAACACTGTACATATAAATGATATGACATTTAAGATGTCTCTATTCTTTTGAAACCTCTGTGAGTGTAATGTTTACTGTTCATTTTTGATTGTTTATTTTACTTTTGTTAATGATCTATTCCACATATATGTGTCCCATGCCAATAAAGCCCTTTGAATTTAATTGACTTGAGTGTTGTGACCGTTTTTCTTTTTTGTATGTACATTTGTTTTCTCTTCTGCTGTTATGAACAGAACAGCTGCAGCACACAGACATCAAACAGAGAGACGGGTTCACAGTACAGTTCATAATCAGTCCTGCCCTTTACAGCAGCTCTATCAGCTGATCTCAGTTAAATGTTTTTGGGGGAGGAGACGGGCTGAATCAGTCATTTCTAGGCTGCTCCTCTGAACATATGCTTAGTTTATTCACTATGGAAAATCAAATCAGCCACAACATGTTGGACTTTACCCCTAGCATCAAATCGAACTTAGTATAGATCTTATCTATACTTATCTTACTGATTTAACCTTTCCTCTCTTCTCCTCTATTTTCCTCTCATTCGACATTGTGTTGTTCTTCCGCAGTTTCTTTCTTGTATCTCTCTTTGGTTTCATCTCCCGTTGAGAGAGGTTGTAATAGATTGGTTAGCAACAAAACGCGCAACTATGGGCCAAAACATACCAGGTTGGCTTAGATTGTTGGCAAAATGTAAACTATATTTAGTTTCCAAATGTTTATTGAAAACATAAATACATTTGCACATATAATACATCGTTACAGATGTTGGTTAGCTAACTAGCGAATTTTAGCCTTAATTATTAGCATTGTTATGACATCAGTCAAAAAACCTAAAAACAACACATGGTATCAATAACAAGATACAACGAGCTGAAAACAGCCACCTACGACTTCCAACAAGACAGCTCCTTGTCATTGTTGCTAGCTATCCAGTGCTTCATTTCAACAGGATCCCGGAACCTCTACGTTTTGTTCTGAATCCATTTGCCAGGATCCGGTACCTCTGGTGGCATGAACAATTATTTTCCCTGTTTGCAATGTAACAATTCTGATCAAATCAATCATAGTTAATTCAAATTGACGCCTATGTAATTCTCCTGGCTGCCCCCTAAAAACCCTAATGTGAAAACCGTGCTGGATATTTGAAGAATTGATTTGTATTGCGCTGTCCGGGATTTATGGTTTGCGCAACATTGTAGTCTATATAGACCAACGCGTGGACATTGCTGTGGTAGGGAGGAGTGTGCCTGTATCTCTCACAGAACCGGAATGGGATTCACTATCTATTATCTCTCTTCCTCTCCCTGCACTGATAAACATGAGCATGTAACTCTCATCTCTTCAGCGCTGCACATAATCATGTATTTCCTTATTGAATCATAGTTGAGGGAAGGGTGCTTAAGGTGCGGCAGAACCTCTGATGAATGTAAATACATTTGCCAAAGATATACAATTACTGCTGTCTGTTCAGAAATAAATAGTTATGAAAACTAGACCAGGAGTGGGCCCAGATGATCCGTTGTTTGTTTCTTTGTTTTGTCTATAGTTGTGGATTCTGTATAGCCCGATCACAAGGCATGCCTACAGTCGGGAACACGCAGCAAATCTGTCAGTAAACAGCATACAGCCAAAACCGTCTTTTCGTGATATTTCAAATACAATCGCGGGAAAACACAGATCCTTCTGAAACGAGTAGACTGATCTGTCTGTAGGATACCAAGTTATCAACTTTCAAATAGACCTATTGAGCGAACAGAATTGTTGTACAAAGTACAACAAGAGATAGATAAGTTTTTGGTACTAGCGCATCGGCCATCGCCGGTGAGTCAGTGAAACTGGAAAGCTTTTTCAGGAAAAGAATGTCCCCCTCATATTGTACATGT
>NW_026600544.1:100000-107500 GCF_029448725.1 Salvelinus fontinalis
TAGGAGTTAGTATGTCTCTTCATGTCAGTCTCTCTGGGTCTATGAGTTAGTATGTCTCTTTTTGTCAGTCTCTGGGTCTAGGAGTTAGTAGGTTTCTTTATGTCAGTCTCTCTGGGTCTAGAGGTCGAGTATGTCTCTTCATGTCAGTCTCTCTGGGTCTAGGAGTTAGTATGTCTCTTCATGTCAGTCTCTCTGGGTCTACGAGTTAGTATGTCTCTTCATGTCAGTCTCTCTGGGTCTATGAGTTAGTATGTCTCTTTATGTCAGTCTCTGGGTCTAGGAGTTAGTAGGTTTCTTTATGTCAGTCTCTCTGGGTCTAGAGGTCGAGTATGTCTCTTCATGTCAGTCTCTCTGGGTCTAGGAGTTAGTATGTATCTTTATGTCAGGATGACTGGGTCTAGGAGTTAGTATTTCTCTTCATTTCAGTCTCTCTGGGTCTATGAGTTAGTATGTCTCTTCATGTCAGTATGACTGGGTCTACGAGTTAGTATGTCTCTTCATGCCATTATGAGTGGGTCTAGGAATTAGTATGTCTCTTTATTTCAGTCTCTGGGTCTAGGAGTTAGTATGTCTCTTCATGTCAGTCTCTCTGGGTCTTGAGGTTAGTATGTCTCTTTATGTCAGTATGACTGGGTCTTGAGGTTAGTATGTCTCTTTATATCAGTCTCTCTGGGTCTTGGGGTTAGTATGTCTCTTATGTCAGTCTCTCTGGGTCTTGAGGTTAGTATGTCTCTTTATGTCAGTATGACTGGGTCTTGAGGTTATTATGTCTCTTTATGTCAGTCTCTGGGTCTAGAGGTTAGTATGTCTCTTTATGTCAGTAAGACTGGGTCTAGGAGTTAGTATGTCTCTTCATGTCAGTCTCTCTGGGTCTAGGAGTTAGTATGTCTCTTCATGTCAGTCTCTCTGGGTCTATGAGTTAGTATGTCTCTTTATGTCAGTCTCTGGGTCTAGGAGTTAGTAGGTTTCTTTATGTCAGTCTCTCTGGGTCTAGAGGTCGAGTATGTCTCTTCATGTCAGTCTCTCTGGGTCTAGGAGTTAGTATTTCTCTTCATGTCAGTCTCTCTGGGTCTAGGAGTTAGTATGTATCTTTATGTCAGGATGACTGGGTCTAGGAGTTAGTATTTCTCTTCATTTCAGTCTCTCTGGGTCTAGGAGTTAGTATGTCTCTTCATGTCAGTATGACTGGGTCTACGAGTTAGTATGTCTCTTCATGCCATTATGAGTGGGTCTAGGAATTAGTATGTCTCTTTATTTCAGTCTCTGGGTCTAGGAGTTAGTATGTCTCTTCATGTCAGTCTCTCTGGGTCTTGAGGTTAGTATGTCTCTTTATGTCAGTATGACTGGGTCTTGAGGTTAGTATGTCTCTTTATATCAGTCTCTCTGGGTCTTGGGGTTAGTATGTCTCTTATGTCAGTATGACTGGGTCTTGAGGTTAGTATGTCTCTTCATGTCAGTATGACTGGGTCTTGAGGTTAGTATGTCTCTTCATGTCAGTATGACTGGGTCTTGAGGTTAGTATGTCTCTTTATGTCAGTCTGACTGGGTGTCTGTTCACACATTATGGAAAACAACTCTTCAGAGAGAAAAGGAGAGAGAGAGACAGGAGAGGAGCGATGACATTAGAATCCCATAAGGGTGTCAAAGAGAGACGTCGGCTTTCCAATGGCTCTTGTGTTGGGAATGTTTTTTTTTCTTCCTATTGAACTGTGCAAGTTTAGGCCTCTGGTTTTTATGTTTTAAGATGATTTCCCTTCATCAGTTCATTGCTGTAATTTGTATTCTGATTTTGAGGTCAAATCAAATTAAATCTTATTTGTCACACACATGGTTAGCAGATGTTAAACCAAGTGTAGCGAAATGCTTGTGCTTCTTGTTCCGACAGTGCAGTAATATCTAAGAAGTAATCTAACAAATTCACAACTACATTATACACACAAATGTTAAGGGATGGAATAAGAATATGTACATATAAATATATGGATGAGCGATGGCCGTGCGGCATGGGCAAGATGCAGTAGATGGTATGAAATACAGTATATACATATGAGATGAATAATGTAGGATATGTAAACATTATTAAAGTACCATTATTTCAAGTGAATAGTGATACCTTTATTAAATCCATTTCTTAAAGTGGCCAGAGATTTGAGTCAGTATGTTAGCAGCAGCCTCTCTATGTTAATGATGGCTGTTTAACAGTCTGATGGCCTTGAGATAGAAGCTGTTTTTCAGTCTCTCGGTCCCAGCTTTGATGCACCTGTACTGACCTCACCTTCTGGATGATAGCGGGTTGAACATGCAGTGGCTCTGGTTGTTGTTGTCCTTGATGATCTTTATGGCCTTCCTGTGACATCGGGTGCTGTAGGTGTCCTGGAGGGCAGGTAGTTTGCCCCCGGGTGGTGCGTTGGGCAGACCTGACCACCCTCTGGAGAGCCTTGTGGTTGAGGGCGGTGCAGTTGCCGTATCAAGCAGTGATACAGCCTGACCGGATGCTCTCGATTGTGCATCTGTAAAAGTTTGGGAGGGTTTTAAGTGACAAGACACATTTTTTCAGCCTCCTGAGGTTGAAGAGGTGCTGTTGCGCCTTCTTCACCGCGCTGTCTGTGTGGTGGACCATTTCAGTTTTTCTGTGAAGTGTACGCTGAGGAACTTAAAACTTTCCACCTTCTCCACTACTGTCCCGTCGATGTGGATAGGTGGCTGCTCCCTCTGCTGTTTCCTGAAGTCCACGATCATCTCCTTTGTTTTGTTGACGTTGAGGGAGAGGTTGTTTTCCTGACAGCACACTCCGAGGGCCCTCACCTCCTCCATGTTGGCTGTCTTGTCGTTGTTGGTAATCAAGCCTACTACTGTTGTGTTGTCTGCAAACTTGATGATTGAGTTGGAGGCGTGCATGGCCACACAGTCATGGGTGAACAGCGAGTAGGAGGGGCTGAGCACGCACCCCTTTGGGACCACAGTGTTGAGGATCAGCGAAGTGGAGATGTTGTTTCCTACCTTCACCTCCTAGGGGCAGCCCGTCAGAAAGTCCAGGACCCAATTGCACAGGGCGGGTTTGAGACCCAGGGCCTTAAGCTTAACAATATGCTTAGAGGGTACTATGGTGTTGAAAGCTGAGCTGTAGTCAATGAACAGCATTCTTCCATGGGTATTCCTCTTGTCCAGATGGGATAGGGCAGTGTGGAGTGTGATGGCGATTGCATCATCTGTGGAACTGTTGGGGCGGTATGCAAACTGAAGTGGGTCTAGGGTGGCAGGTAAGGTGGAGGTGATATTATCGTTGACTAGTCTCTCAAAACACTTCATGATGACAGAAGTGAGTTCTACGGTGCGGTAGTCATTTAGTTCAGTTATCTTTCCCTTCTTTGGTAAGGAACAATGGTGGCCATCTTGAAGCATGTGGGGACAATAGACTGGGATAGGGAGTGATTGAATATGTCCTTAAACACATCAGCCAGCTGGCCTGCGCATGCTCTGAAGACGAGGCTAGGGATGTCATCTGGGCCAGCAATCTTGCGAGGGTTAACACGTTTAAATGTCTTACTCACCTCGGCCCGGAGAAGGAGAGGGGGGGGGCCGCAGTCCTTGGTAGCGGGCTGCGTCGGTGGCACTGTATCCTCAAAGCGGGCATAAAAGGTTTAGCCTGTCTGGAAGCAAGACGTCGGTGTCCGTGACGTGGCTGCTTTTCTTTTTGTAGTCCATGATTGCCTGTAGATCCATACATCTCGTATCTGGGCCATTGAATTGCGACTCCATTTTGTCCCTATACCGACATTTCGCATTTTTGATTGCCTTGCGGATGGAATAACTACACTGTTTATATTCAACCATATTCCTCGACCTGTTTCCATGTCTGAATGCGGTGGTTTGCGCTTTCAGTCCTGCACAAATGCCACCGTCTATCCATGGTTTTGGTTGAGGTAGGTTTTAATAGTCTCCAATGCACTTCCTAATAAACTCACTCACCGAGTCAGCATGTAAATCGATGTTATTGTCTGAGGCTTCCCGGAACATTTTCCAGTCCACGTGATCAAAACAATCCTGAAGCGTGTATTCCGATTGGTCAGACCAGCATTGAATGGTTTTCGTCACGTGTACATCCTGTTTGAGTTTCTGCCTATAGGACGGTACGAGCAAGATGGAGTCGTTGTCGGATTTGCCGAAGGGAGGGTGGGGGAGGGCCTTGTATGCGTCGCAGAAGTTAGTGTAGCAGTGATCCAGAGTTTTACTCGAGCGGGTGCTACAGTCAATGTGCTGGTAGAATTTAGGTAGCCTTGTTCTCAAATTAGCTTTGTTAAAATCCCCAGCTACAATAAATGCAGCCTCAGGATATATGGTTTCCAGTTTACATAGAGTCCAGGGAAGTTCTTTCAGGGCCGGCGAGGTATCTAATTGGAGAGGATATACCCGGCTGTGACTATAATCGAAGAGATTTCTCTTGGTAGATACTGCGGTCGGCATTTGATTGTAAGAAATTCTAGGTCAGGTGAACAAAAGGACTTGAGTTCCTCTATGTTGTTATTGTTACACCAGGAGTCGTTAATCATGAGGCATACACCCCCGCCCTTCTTCTTACCAGAGAGATGTTTGTTTCTGTCGGCACGACGCATGAAGAAACCGGGTGGCTGTACCGACTCTGGCAACATATCCCGAGTGAGCCATGTTTCTGTGAAATAGAGAATGTTACAATCTCTGATGTCTCTCTGGAAGGTAACTCGTGCCTTAATTTCATCCACCTTGTTGTCTAGAGACTGGACATTGGCGACTAACATGCTTGAAAGCGGTGGGTGGTGTGCTAGCCTTCTAAGTCTGACCAGGAGGCTGCTCCATCTGCCTTTCCTGCGGCGACTAAATTGTTTTGGGTCGTCCTCTGGCATTAGATCCAACGTCCAGGGTTAGCTAACTTTAGATTCTCAATGGAACTGCCTGGTTAAAGAATGGTTGAATGAATACATGAAATACTAATAGTTTGGTAAGGTTGTTGATGTTTTTCGAAATGGAATGGAATGTTGAGGATTAGTTGTCCTCAGTAAGAAAGTGTCATATTTAGAATGTATTTTGAAGTACACAAATTTCTAGAGAGAGAGAGAGAGAGAGAGAGAGAGAGAGAGAGAGAGAGAGAGAGAGAGAGAGAGAGAGAGAGAGACCAAATAATGCATGCAGAGCAGAATTAGGCCGATACCCACTAATTATCAAAATCCAGAAAAGAGCCGTTAAATTCTACAACCACCTAAAAGGAAGCGATTCCCAAACCTTCCATAACAAAGCCATCACCTACAGAGAGATGAACCTGGAGAAGAGTCCCCTAAGCAAGCTGGTCCTAGGGCTCTGTTCACAAACACAAACAGACTGTAAAGGCAGTCAATGTTGTTCTCCTCCTCAAACGAGGAGGAGCATGGATAGGACCAAGATGCGGATTGAGGGAAATAAGCCATCTTTTAATAAAAACAGCAAACAAGACACTACAAAACTACAAAACAACAAACGTGACTAACCTTCAACCGTCCATGTGAGGACACAGGAACAAACACCCACAAAAGCCTACTGCCTATGGCTACCTTAAATCTGGCTCCCAATCAGAGACAAATGAATGACAGCTGTCTCTGATTGAGACCCAATCTAGGCAGCCATAGACATAACTAGACAACCTAACAAACACTATCCCATACACATACAACACCCATGGACTAACCAAACACACACAACATACAATGCCCACCCCAACTCACGCCCTGACCAACTAAACATAATCAAAATAACATAAAAATAGGTCAGGAACGTGACATAACCCCCCCCTCAAGGTGCGTACTCCGAACGCACCACCAAAAGTCTAGGGGAGGGTCTGGGTGGGCATCTGTCCACGGTGGTGGCTCCGGCTCTGGACGCTGTCCCCACACCACCATAGTCACTCCCCGCTTCCGTATCCCCCACCCAATGACCACCCTCCAACTAAACCCACCTAACTGAATGGGCAGCATCGGGATAAGGGGCAGCACCGGGATAAGGGGCAGCACCGGGATAAGGGGCAGCACCGGGATAAGGGGCAGCACCGGGACAAGGGGCAGCACCGGGACAAGGGGCAGCACCGGGACAAGGGGCAGCACCGGGACAAGGGGCAGCACCGGGACAAGGGGCAGCACCGGGACAAGGGGCGGCAGGTCCTGGCTGAGGGACTCCGGCAGGTCCTGGCTGAGGGACTCCGGCAGGTCCTGGCTGAGGGACTCCGGCAGGTCCTGGCTGAGGGACTCCGGCAGGTCCTGGCTGAGGGACTCCGGCAGGTCCTGGCTGAGGGACTCCGGCAGGTCCTGGCTGAGGGACTCCGGCAGGTCCTGGCTGAGGGACTCCGGCAGGTCCGGGCTGAGGGACTCCGGCAGGTCCGGGCTGAGGGACTCCGGCAGGTCCGGGCTGAGGGACTCCGGCAGGTCCGGGCTGAGGGACTCCGGCAGGTCCGGGCTGAGGGACTCCGGCAGGTCCGGGCTGAGGGACTCCGGCAGGTCCGGGCTGAGGGACTCCGGCAGGTCCGGGCTGAGGGACTCCGGCAGGTCCGGGCTGAGGGACTCCGGCAGGTCCGGGCTGAGGGACTCCGGCAGGTCCTGGCTGAGGGACTCCGGCAGGTCCTGGCTGAGGGACTCCGGCAGGTCCTGGCTGAGGGACTCCGGCAGGTCCTGGCTGGACGGCTCTGGCAGGTCCTGGCTGGACGGCTCTGGCAGGTCCTGGCTGGACGGCTCTGGCAGGTCCTGGCTGGACGGCTCTGGCAGGTCCTGGCTGGACGGCTCTGGCAGGTCCTGGCTGGACGGCTCTGGCAGGTCCTGGCTGGACGGCTCTGGCTGGTCATGGCAGGACGGCTCTGGCTGGTCATGGCAGGACGGCTCTGGCTGGTCATGGCAGGACGGCTCTGGCAGGTCCTGGCTGGACGGCTCTGGCTGGTCATGGCAGGACGGCTCTGGCTGGTCATGGCAGGACGGCTCTGGCTGGTCATGGCAGGACGGCTCTGGCTGGTCATGGCAGGACGGCTCTGGCTGGTCATGGCAGGACGGCTCTGGCTGGTCATGGCAGGACGGCTCTGGCTGATCATGGCAGGACGGCTCTGGCTGGTCATGGCAGGACGGCTCTGGCGCTAGGCAGACGGCAGACTCTGGCCGGCTGAGACGCACTATAGGCCTGGTGCGTGGTACCGGAACTGGAGGCACCGGGCCGTGGGCACGCACCTCAGAGCGAGTGCGGGGAACAGGAACTGGGCACACTGGACTCTCGTGGCGCACTCTAGGCCTGGTGCGTGGTACCGGAACTGGAGGTACCGGGCTGGAGACACGCACCATAGGGAGAGTGCGTGGAAGAGGAACAGGGCTCTGGAGATGCACTGGAAGCCTGGTGCGTGGTGTAGGCACTGGTGGTACTGAGCTGGGGTGGGAAGGTGGCGCCGGATATACCGGACCGTGAAGGAGGACACGTGCTCTTGAGCACCGAGCCTCCCCAACCTTACCAGGTTGAATGGTC
>NW_026600544.1:112500-127500 GCF_029448725.1 Salvelinus fontinalis
CTTTTGGCTTTCTAGTGCCATTTCTTTCTTTTTGTAATTAAAGTGATTTAAAATATTAATAACCACCCAACACACACACATGCTCACGCTCCCACACACGCTCACGCACCCACAAACACACACACACACACACACATGCTCACTCACCAACCCACATGCACACACACACGCTCACACACACACTCACAAACACACACACACACACACGCTCACTCACCAACCCACATACACACACACACGCTCACACACACACACACACATACACACACGCACCCCCCCCCCACACACACACACGCTCACACACACGCACACACACTCACGCACCCACAAACACACACACACACGCTCACGCACCAACCCACATATACACACACGCTCACGCACACACACACACATACACACACGCACCCACACACACACACGCGCTCACGCACCCACAAACACACACACACGCTCACGCACCAACCCACATACACACACACACACTCACGCACCAACCCACATACACACACAGATAGACATGCATGTTCACAAATGCTGTACATGTTCACACACACATACACACACTCTGATCTCTCCTTTCCCACTGTCATCAGTACCCTCATTAAACAGTAAGTGGAATATGCTAAAATCCTGAACGGTATCTCCTGATCGATAGAACTGAGTGATCCATTTATTCTGATCAGTTGTTCTCCTGCCTGTCTTTCTCCCCCTCCCTTTTCTCTTTCATGTTTAATCTCCACACTGTTCTGTCCTCAGCTTAGCGGCTCTCCCTTTCACTCCTCCGCTCTCTTCTCTGGAGAAGTTTTTCCATCATTTGTGAATAGACAAGAATAGACACCCAGAGAGACTAACATACTCATCTATCTAGAATACTGTGTTTCATGAACACACAATATCTCATTGGCAGGTGTCTCAGTGGTCTCCTCTTCTTTCATTCCCCTCCCTCTCCCTCTATTTCTCTCTCCCTCTCACTACTTCCCTCTCTCTCTCTCCCTCTCCCTCCCTCTCCCTCTATTTCTCTCTCCCTCTCACTACTTCCCTCTCTCTCTCTCCCTATCCCTCCCTCTCCCTCTATTTCTCTCTCCCTCTCACTACTTCCCTCTCTCTCTCTCCCTATCCCTCCCTCTCTCTCTATTTCTCTTTCCCTCTCACTACTTCCCTCTCTCTCTCTCCCTATCCCTCCCTCTCCCTCTATTTTTCTCTCCCTCTCACTACTTCCCTCTCTCTCTCTCTCTATCACTCCCTCTCCCTCTATTTCTCTCTCCCTCTCACTATCTCCCTCACTCTCTCTCCCTATCCCTCCCTCTCCCTCTATTTCTCTCCCTCTCACTATCTCCCTCACTCTCTCTCTCTATCCCTCCCTCTCCCTCTATTTCTCTCTCCCTCTCACTACTTCCCTCTCTCTCTCTCCCTATCCCTCCCTCTCCCTCTATTTCTCTCTCCCTCCCACTATCTCCCTCACTCTCTCTCCCTATCCCTCTATCTCCCTCTATTTCTTTCCCCCTTTCCCTCTGCCTCTATGTCTCTCTCACTTTATCTCCCTATATCCTCCATATATCCCCCTCTCCATCTATCTCTTTCTCTCTCCCTATCTAAATACAATTCAATTGAAGGGCTTTATTGGCATGGGAAACATATGTTAACATTGCCAAAGTGAGTGAAGTAGATAATAAACAAAAGTGAAAATAACAATACAAATTAACAGTAAACATTACACTTACAGAAGTTCTAAAAGGATAAAGACATTTCAAATGTAATATTATGTCTATATACAGTGTTGTAACAATGTGCAAATAGTTAAAGTACAAAAGGGAAAATAAATAAACATAAATATGGGTTGTATTTACAATGGTGTTTGTTCTTCTCTAGTTGCCCTTTTCTTGTGGCAACAGGTCACAAATCTTGTTGCTGTGATGATACACTGTGGTATTTCAACCAGGAGATATGGGAGTTAATCAATATTGAGTTTTTTTCAAAATCTTTGTGGGTCTGTGTAATCTGAGGGAAATATGTGTCTCTAATATGGTCATACATTTGGCAGGAGGTTAGGAAGTGCAGCTCAGTTTCCACCTCATTTTGAAGGCAGTGTGCACATAGCCTGTCTTCTTTTGAAAGCCAGGTCTGCCTACGGCAGCCGGTTGGCAGGCAAGCCTGGAGGAGTGGGTCCCCTCCAGGACCGAGGAGCAGACGGCATCAGGCACAAACATCCGGTTATCTGCCCCTCCCCCAGGGTTCGGCTGGGAGCGCTGTGCCTGAGAGGATGTAGACGCAAGAGGGTATAGCCGCAGGGCGTGACAGCGCATCCAGCGATTCCCAGGAAACATTGCAGCTGCACCCTGGACGTAGGCTGGGGCCAATCCACCACCGCTCTCACCATCCATCTGTACACTCCTTGCAGCGATGATGTAACCCAGGAAGGGGATGGTGGAGCGATGGAATTCACACTTTTCCACTTTCACAAAAAGCTGATGCTCCAGGAGGCGTTGGGGAACCTGTCGGACGTGGAGCACGTGTTCTTGGGCGGAGCGGGAGAATACGAGGATGTCCAGCTTGGAGAACACGGTGGCTCCCTGGAGCGGCTCGAAAGCCGAGGAGATGAGTAATAGCGGGTAGCGGTTCTTCCCCGTGATTTTGTTGAGGTCACGGTAGTTGTTGCACGGGCGGAGGGTTTTGTCCTTTTTCTCCACAAAGAAGAAAGTGCGCGGGGAAGGCAGAAGTATGGATGAACCCTGCAGGGAGTTTTCAATGTAGGTCTCCTCAGCCTTGGCCTCCGGACCCGACAGAGCGTATAGTCATTCCAGTGGTGGAGTGGTGCCTGGGAGAAGGTCAATCCTGCAGCCATATGGTTTGTGCGGCGGAATCGAAGGGGTCCGGGACTTGCTGAACACCTACCTGAGGTCCTGGTACACCGTGGGAATGACGGAGAGGTCCGGGGTCCAAGCCTACAGGAAGATGTCCCGAGGCAGGCAGCGCTGACTTCAAATAATGGGCGTGGCACAACGGGCTCCAGCCCATAATGTCAACAGCAGTCCAGTCTATGATGGGATTGTGTCGCTGGAACCAAGAGAATCCCAATACCACAGGAACCTGAGGAGACTTAATCAGCATCAATTGGATTGTCTCGCTGTGGTTCCCTGACACTTGTAGGTTGATGGGAGTGGTATTGTGAGTGACATGGCCTATAGAGCGCCCGTCCAGTGCTCTAACATCCATGGGAAGGGAGAGGGGCTGAGTGGGGATGCCCAGCTCGGACGCCGGGGTAGCGTCCAAAAAACGTTAGTTGAAATCAAATAATTTAAATACAGTAAGACATTGTTAGTTTGGCAAAAAAAAACCTGAGCCAACATTTGTGGGTTACATCTTTAGTCCTATGGAAAATAATTGCAAAAAAGGCAGATGACCTATGTAGCAAATTAGGCTAAAGTATCATTTGAGGGCTCACAAATGCAAAAAAGTGAGCAGAAAGTAAACAAAATGTACATGATTACCAGGAGAGAGGACAACTGGTTGGCATGGAAAGGATGGCATGGAAAGGTGTGCAAGTAAGGGGAGAGGAAAAGTTCTCCATAAGGCCCACCAATTGGAGAATCTAGTGTGTTCTGGTAGTCTTTAATTCTAAGATTGATGTTTGATCATGTATATGTTTTTGCTGTTTGTTCTTTGTTATAGGGCCAAAAAGATTGGAGAAGTGGTTTATACATACATCTCAGTTTTTGATCGATAACTCTTCATATTGTTGTTTGTTTAGTGTTTTCCAAATTTCCCAGAATTGGTTCGAGTCTATGGATTCTTCAATTATATTGAGCTGATTTCTGACGTGCTGTTCATTTTTTTTCCGTAGTGTATTTCTTTATTGTTTTAGTGTTTCACCATAGTGAAAGCGTAGGCTCAGGTTTTCTGGGTCTATGTTTGTGGTTGGATAGGTTTCTCAATTTCTTTCTTAGGTTTTTGCATTCTTCATCAAACCATGTGTCATTGTTGTTCATTTTCTTCGGTTTTCTATTTGAGATTTTTAGATTTGATAGGGAAGCAAATATACTGTTAAGATTGTCTACTGCCACGTTTACACCTTCACTATTACAGTGGAACGTTTTGTACAGGAAGTTGTCTAAAAGGGATTAAATTTGTTGTTGCCTAAATGTTTTTTGGTAGGTTTCCACACTACTTTCCTTCCATCTATAGCATTTCTTACACTTATTCACTTCCTTTGGCTTTGATGCCTCATGATTGAGTATTGCTCTCTTCAAGTAGACTGTGATTTTGCTGTGATCTGATAGGGGTGTTAGGGGCTGACTGTGAATGCTCTGAGACTATGGGTTGAGGTCAGTAATAAAGTAGTCTACAATACTACTGCCAAGAGATGAGCTGTAGATGTACCTACCGTAGGATTCCCCTCGAAGCCTACCATTGACTATTTACATACCCAGCGTGCAACAGAGCTGCAGGAGTTGTGACCCGTTTTTGTGCGTTATGTTGTCATTGTTGTGTCTAGGGGGGCATATTGGGGAGGGAATGCTGTCACCTCCAGGCAGGTGTTAGTCCCCCTGTGTGCTAAGGGTGTCAGGTTCTTGTCCAGTTCTGACATTTAGGTCACTACAGACTAGTACATGTCCCTGGGCCTGGAAATGATTGATTTCCTCCTCCAGGATGGAGAAGCTGTCATCATTAAAGTATGGGGATTCTAATGGGGGGATATAGGAAGCACACAGGACAACATTTTTCTCGGCTGAAATTATTTCCTTTTGAATTTCTAGCCAAATGTAAAAAGTTCCTGTTTTGATTAATTCAATAGAGTGCTCTATACCAAATTAGCATAGCTGGTAGTTTGGTGGATGGGACTACCAGCTCTCTGTAACCTAGAGGGCAACCAGTGGGTCCGTCTCCTCTATACCATGTTTCTTGTAGGATGACAATGACTGTATTTCCAAAAGTCCAGGTTCCTGCTCTTTAGGCCCAAGGCAGATGACCTCAGGCCTTAGATACTCTTTCTCTCTCCCTCTCTATCTCTCTCTCTCTCTCTCTCTCTCTCTCTCTCTCTCTCTCTCTCTCTCTCTCTCTCTCTCTCTCTATCCCCCTCTCCCGCTCTCTGTCCCTCTGTCTTTCTTGCCCTCTCCCTCGCTCTCCTCCTGTTGGTTATAGCTAGTGTTTACCTTGTTCTTGTTCATCCATCTATTTTCTGCTGTGTGCTCTGATTATAGTGAACTACACACACGCACAAACACACACACAGACACTCACACGCACAGACCCATACACACGCACGGACACACACACCACACCCATGGTGTAAACAGCAGACAGTGCAGGCCATGCGTCTCCCAGGAGTGTAGTTAGTGTGTGATACACATCGATCTCTGCTCTGGTTTCCATGATGCAACCTCTTGCCTCTTACTGGGCCTGATACTTACACTGCTGGTCAACACAAAGAACAATCTCTCTCTCTCTCTCTAGCTCTTTATCTATACAGGGAATTTTTACTAGGATTAAATGTCAGGAATTTTGAAAAACTGAGTTTAAATGTGGCTAAGGTGTATGTAATCTTCCGACTTCACCCGTATTTACATTTACATTTAAGTCATTTAGCAGACGCTCTTATCCAGAGCGACTTACAAATTGGAAAGTTCATACATATTCATCCTGGTCCCCCCATGGGAATTGAACCCTGGTCCCCCGTGGGAATTGAACCCACAACCCTGGCGTTGCAAGCGCCATGCTCTACCAACTGAGCCACACGGGACCTATATGGCCGTATATATGTATATATGTATAAATCCCTGTCTTAGGTCAGTTAGGATCACCACTTTATTTTAAGAATGTAAAATGTCAGATTAATAGTAGAGAGAATGATTTATTTCAGCTTTTGTTTCTTTCATCACATTCCCAGTGGGTCAGAAGTTTACATTACACTCAATTAGTATTTGGTAGCATTGCCTTTAAATTGTTGAACTTGGGCCAAACGTTTCGGGTAGCCTTCCACAAGCTTCCCACAATAAGTTGGGTGAATTTTGGCCCATTCCTCCTGACAGAGCTGGTGTAACTGAGTCAGGTTTGTAGGCCTCCTTGCTCACACACGCTTTTTCAGTTCTGCCCACAAATGTTCTATAGGATTGAGGTCAGGGCTTTGTGATGGCCACTCCAATACCTTGACTTTGTTGTCCTTAAGCCATTTTGCTTTGGAAGTATGCTTGGGGTCATTTCCCAATTGGAAGACGCATTTGCGACCAAGCTTTAACTTCCTGACTGATGTCTTGAGATGTGGCTTCAATATATCCACATAATTTTTCTTCCTCATGAAGCCATCTATTTTGTGAAGTGCACCAGTCCCTCCTGCAGCAAAGCACCCCCACAACATGATGCTGCCACCCCCGTGCTTCACGGTTGGGATGGTGTTCTTTGGCTTGCATGCCTCCCTCTTTTTCCTCCAAACATAACAATGGTCATTATGGCCAAACAGTTCTACTTTTGTTTCTTTAGACCAGAGGACATTTCTCCAAAAAGTACGATCTTTGTCCCCATGTGCAGTTGCAAACCATAGTCTGTCTTTTTTATGGCGGTTTTGGAGCAGTGGCTTCTTCCTTGCTGAGCGGCCTTCCAGGTTATGTCGATATAGGACTCATTTTACTGTGGATATAGACACTTTTGTACTTGTTTCCTCCAGCATCTTCACAGGGTCCATTGCTGTTGTTCTGGGATTGATTTGCACTTTTCGCACCAAAGTACGTTCATCTCTAGGAGACAGAACGCATCTCCTTCCTGAGCGGTATGACAGCTACGTGGTCCCATGGTGTTTATACTTGCGTACTATTGTTTGTACAGATGAATGTGGTACCTTCAGGCATTTGGAAATTGCTCCCAATGATGAACCAGACTTGTGGAGGTCTACAATTATTTTTCTGAGGTCTTGCATGATTTCTTTTGATTTTCCCATGATGTCAAGCAAAAGGCCACTGAGTTTGAAGGTAAGCCTTGAAATACATCCACAGGTACACCTCCAATTGACTCAAATTATGTCAATTAGCTTATCAGAAGCTTCTAAAGCCATGACATCATTTTCGGGAATTTTCCAAGCTGTTTAAAGGCACAGTCAACTTAGTGTGTGTAAACTTCTGACCCACTGGAATTGTGATACAGTGAATTATAAGTGAAACAATCTGTCTGTAAACAATTGTTGGGAAAATTACTTGTTTCATGTACAAAGTAGATGTCCTAACCGACTTGCCAAAACTATAGTTTGTTTACAAGAAATGTGTGGAGTGGTTGAAAAAAAAGTTTCAATGACTCCAACCTAAGTGTATGTAAACAGTATATATACAGTATATATATATATATATCATATATATATATATATATAATATCTTTCTCTCTCTCTCTTCTCTTATTCTCTGTTTCTGTAGGACAGTTAGTTATTGCAGTGTATCAATGTGAGTTTGTGAGATTCAGAAGAAAATGAATGATCAATGCAATGCTGTGGTGAAAACTGAAAACCATAGAGCACAATAACAACAACAATAACAACACAAGATCAATACTGAGCAGCTTTGCTTTCATGTGGATCTCAGTGTCCTTACTGTGAGACAACTGCATTCCTACGGACAGAGAGAGAGAGAGAGAGAGAGAGAGAGAGAGGGTAAGGATAGAATGAGTGCTCCTATCTGTTCTTTTGTGCCTCGGGGTCTCTGGGTTCTCTTTCCGTCTATCTCTCTCCTTCGCTCTTGTACAAAAGGAGATAGAGAGAGTAGTGAGTGAGATGAAAGTAAATGGATGGTTACTTTCCAGAGAGTGTAAAGCCACAAGAGAACGTCATGTACTCTACCTTTCCTACTTACCGCATTAACTCTTCAAACGCACGCAGTCAGGAGACATTCACTCTCTTTCCTCATATCCGTCTCTACAATACTTTTCTCTGTTCTCTCTACTTCTTGAAGGTGAAGGACAACGTGTTCTCCTGAGATTCAAAATAATAATAGCTTTATTGACAGGAGTGTTTGAAAAACAATGTCCCTGCTGCTGGCTGGCCCAAGGCTATCATTAAAAACTGGAATGAAATAATACAAAAATAACTGATTATCACAGTCATAAAGGGACAATAATAAAGTGGGTTTAATTAGTAGCCGGTAATGACTCTAGTCCTGCTGTGTCTTTGGACTCGACTAACTGACCTCATTTAACCAACGTTGTTGATAGACTGAGCTGTG
Source organism: Salvelinus fontinalis (assembly GCF_029448725.1). NCBI lineage: Eukaryota > Metazoa > Chordata > Actinopteri > Salmoniformes > Salmonidae > Salvelinus > Salvelinus fontinalis. Next base: position 120,699 of record NW_026600544.1, read on the forward strand.
AATATTACAGAATTATAATTATTCTACATCATGAGATATCTCTATATAGAAACTATTAGATTTCCTTGTCCTTGATTCCAAACCTGTGGAGAATAGACTTGTAAATCCTACTGTCTGTCCCTCTCTCTAGTGTAAAGGACCAGCCTCAATGTGTCCTATCTCCTGTCCCTCTCTCTAGTGTAAAGGACCAGCCTCAATGTGTCCTATCTCCTGTCCCTCGCTCTAGTGTAAAGGACCAGCCTCAATGTGTCCTATCTCCTGTCCCCCTCTCTAGTGTAAAGGACCAGCCTCAATGTGTCCTATCTCCTGTCCCCCTCTCTAGTGTAAAGGACCAGCCTCAATGTGTCCTATCTCCTGTCCCTCTCTCTAGTGTAAAGGACCAGCCTCAATGTGTCCTATCTCCTGTCCCTCTCTCTAGTGTAAAGGACCAGCCTCAATGTGTCCTATCTCCTGTCCCTCTCTCTAGTGTAAAGGACCAGCCTCAATGTGTCCTATCTCATGTCCCTCTCTCTAGTGTAAAGGACCAGCCTCAATGTGTCCTATCTCCTGTCCCCTTCTCTAGTGTAAAGGACCAGCCTCAATGTGTCCTATCTCCTGTCCCCCTCTCTAGTGTAAAGGACCAGCCTCAATGTGTCCTATCTCCTGTCCCCCTCTCTATTGTAAAGGACCAGCCTCAATGTGTCCTATCTCCTGTCCCTCTCTCTAGTGTAAAGGACCACCCTCAATGTGTCCTATCTCCTGTCCCTCTCTCTAGTGTAAAGGACCAGCCTCAATGTGTCCAAAAACTCCTCCGTCCCATGGCCCAACTATGTAAAGCTGCTGAGATGGGGTGTGTGTGTGTGTGTGTGTGTGTGTGTGTGTGTGTGTGTGTGTGTGTGTGTGTGTGTGTGTGTGTGTGTGTGTGTGTGTGTGTGTGTGTGTGTGTGTGTGTGTGTGTGTGTGTGTGTGTGTGTGTGTGTGTGTGTGTGTGTGAGTGTGTGTGTGCTGAGGTGGAAACAGCTGGGAACCAAGACAAATGTGACCTTCAGTCATGAAGACCACAAACTCATCAAACCACATTTAGTGTGTGGTGTGTGTGCCTCTTTTTAGTGTTCCTCAGTTGATCATCAGTCCATCAGTATGTCTAACCCTCTCTCCCTCCTTCCCTCCTTCCCTCTCTCCCTCTTTCCCTCCTTCCCTCCTTCCCTTTCTCTTTTCTTCATCCTCCAGGTCGCACCATCCCCCCTACCTCCTCCCTCCTCCCCCCCTCTGCCCCTCCCTCTTCATCCCTATGCCCCTCCTCCTCCTCCTCCTCCTCTCCATCATTCAGGGAGTGCCAGGTGCCCCTGCTGGAGAATAATTCCTCCCACTCCCGCCTGGAGCCCCGCCCCCACAATGACTCATACCTGCTCAGACACCAACCCCCCTCTTCCGGTAAGACAGCTGTCAATCACTTCCAACATTCCACCCCTTCATTACTTTTCTCATTCTCTCTCGCTCGCTCTCTCTCCCTCCCTCTCTCTCTCTCTCTCTCTCCTTCCCTTTCTCCCTCACTCCTTCCCTCCCTCTCCCCCCTCACTCCTTCCCTCCCTCTCTATCCCTCCCTCTCTCCCTCACTCCTTCCCTCCCTCTCTCCCTCACTCCGTCCCTCTCTCTCTCACTCTCTCCCTCCCTCTCTCTCTCCCTCCCTCCCTCTCTCGCTCACTCCTTCCCTCTCTCTCACTCTCCCTCCCTCTCTCCCTCACTCCTTCCCTCTCTCTCTCCCTCACTCCTTCCCTCCCTCTCTCCCTCCCTTTCTCTCCCTCCCTCTCTTCCTCACTCCTTCCCTCCCTCTCTCCCTCACTCCTTCCCTTCCTCGTCTCTCTCCCTCCCTCTCTCCCTCGTCTCTCTCCCTCCCTTCCTGTGTGAGAGAAGGAGGTTGTGTGAGAGAGAGGACAAGATTGTGCGAGAGAGAACTGTGACAGACCCAACATTAAGGAAAGCTTTGACTATGTAGAGACTCAGTGTTAATTGTTTATCTAACTTTTTTTTTAATGATCTACTTCACTTGCTTTGGCAATGTAACATATGTTTCCCATGCCAATAATGCCAGCTCCTTGAATGCCAGCCAGTAATGCCAGCTCCAATAATGCCAGCTCCTTGAATGCCAGCCAGTAATGCCAGCTCCAATAATGCCAGCTCCTTGAATGCCAGCCAGTAATGCCAGCTCCAATAATGCCAGCTCCTTGAATTGAATTGAAAACAGAGTTGTGTGTGAATGGGAGAAGGTGGAAATAATGGTAAAAACGGGGACAGAACCACATGAACTGAACTGCATTGCATCTTTGTATCATTGTATCTTTGTATCTTTGTATCATTGTATCATTGTATCATTGTATCTTTGTATCATTGTATCATTGTATCATTGTATCATTGTATCATTGTATCTTTGTATCTTTGTATCTTTGTATCTTTGTATCTTTGTATCATTGTATCATTGTATCTTTGTATCTTTGTATCTTTGTATCTTTGTAGCGTTGTGTCTTTGTATCTTTGTATCTTTGTATCTTTGTATCATTGTATCATTGTATCTTTGTATCTTTGTATCATTGTATCATTGTATCATTGTATCTTTGTATCTTTGTATCTTTGTATCTTTGTATCTTTGTATCATTGTATCTTTGTATCTTTGTATCTTTGTATCTTTGTATCTTTGTATCATTGTATCTTTGTATCATTGTATCATTGTAGCGTTGTATCTTTGTATCTTTGTATCATTGTATCATTGTATCTTTGTATCTTTGTATCTTTGTATCATTGTATCATTGTATCTTTGTATCTTTGTATCTTTGTATCTTTGTAGCGTTGTGTCTTTGTATCTTTGTATCTTTGTATCTTTGTATCATTGTATCATTGTATCTTTGTAGCGTTGTATCATTGTATCATTGTATCATTGTAGCGTTGTATCTTTGTATCTTTGTATCATTGTATCATTGTATCTTTGTATCTTTGTATCTTTGTATCATTGTATCTTTGTATCATTGTATCATTGTAGCGTTGTATCTTTGTATCATTGTATCATTGTATCTTTGTATCTTTGTATCTTTGTATCTTTGTAGCGTTGTGTCTTTGTATCTTTGTATCTTTGTATCTTTGTATCATTGTATCATTGTATCTTTGTAGCGTTGTATCTTTGTATCTTTGTATCATTGTATCATTGTATCTTTGTATCTTTGTATCTTTGTATCTTTGTAGCGTTGTGTCTTTGTATCTTTGTATCTTTGTATCTTTGTATCATTGTATCATTGTATCTTTGTAGCGTTGTATCTTTGTATCTTTGTATCATCATCCAAACCTTGGCAAACATGCCAATGAAACAGAGTGCATTACTCACACACACCTCGTAAAGTACACCCCTCCTCCCAAAAAACACACACGCAAACACATACTCACACACACAGCAGCTCTCGACATGTTGAGTCTGGTCTTCACAACACACATCCATCCATCCTCAGCAATTACCCTCTCCATCTCATTCTCTATAGATCTACACACACACACACACACACACACTCACACACACTCTCTCTCTCTCTCTCACACACACACAATGTAATCAGCCAGATATATTTAGCAAACTGACTCAGGGAAGAGGGGATAGAGAACAGTCTTAATGGAATTTGTGTTGGAATACAATCTGTATTTAATGTAGTTATGGTGTGACTGGGATGCAGTATAAATCATCATTAGAACAGACTGGGGGTCCCAGGATCAACAGCAACCTGATTAGCTGCCTTTTAACGTGATGTAACATCACACAGCTAATGGCTGAGCTGGGACAGAGCTGGGAAACATCTGTCACTGTGGAGGAGGAGTTAGCTACCTTACACTGGTAGAGAGACACATCAATCACTATGGAGGAGGAGTTACCTACCTTACACTGGTAGAGAGACACATCAATCACTATGGAGGAGGAGTTACCTACCTTACACTGGTAGAGAGACACATCAATCACTATGGAGGAGGAGTTACCTACCTTACACTGGTAGAGAGACACATCAATCACTATGGAGGAGGAGTTACCTACCTTACACTGGTAGAGAGACACATCAATCACTATGGAGGAGGAGTTACCTACCTTACACTGGTAGAGAGACACATCAATCACTATGGAGGAGGAATTACCTACCTTACACTGGTAGAGAGACACATCAATCACTATGGAGGAGGAGTTACCTACCTTACACTGGTAGAGAGACACATCAATCACTATAGAGGAGGAGTTACCGAACTTACACTGGTAGAGAGACACATCAATTACTATAGAGGAGGAGTTACCTACCTTACACTGGTAGAGAGACACATCAATCACTATGGAGGAGGAGTTACCTACCTTACACTGGTAGAGAGACACATCAATCACTATGGAGGAGGAGTTACCTACCTTACACTGGTAGAGAGACACATCAATCACTATAGAGGAGGAGTTACCTACCTTACACTGGTAGAGAGACACATCAATCACTATGGAGGAGGAGTTACCTACCTTACACTGGTAGAGAGACACATCAATCACTATGGAGGAGGAGTTACCTACCTTACACTGGTAGAGAGACACATCAATCACTATGGAGGAGTTAGAGACGCATCAATCACCTACCTGATCATATTGCTGGAGAGGAAATACACTGGGACTGACACACACACACACACACACACACACACACACACACACACACACACACACACACACACACACACACACACACACACACACACACACACACACACACACACACACACACACACACACAGAGAGAGAGAGAGAGAATGGATATACAGTGCATTTGGGAAAGTATTCAGACTCCTTCCCTTTTTTCCCTCATCAATCTACACACAATACCACATAATGACAAAGTGGAAAATAGGTTTTTTTAGAAATGTTTGCAAATTTAGTAAAAAAATATAAATTGAAATACAGTACCAGTCAAAAGTTTGGACACATCTACTCATTCCAGGGTTTTTCTTTATTTTTACTACTTTATACATTTTGGAATAATAGTGAAGACATCAAAACTATGAAATAACACATATGGAATCATGTAGTAACCAAAAAAAGTGTTAAACAAATCCAAATCTATTTTATATTTGAGATTCTTCAAAGTAGCCACCCTTTTCGTTGATGGCAGCTTTGCAGACTCTTGGAATTCTCTCAACCAGCTTCATGAGGTAGTCACCTGGAATGCACTTCAATTAATAGGTGTGCCTTGTTAAAAGTTAATTTGTGGAAATTATTTCCTCATTGCATTTGATCCAATCAGTTGTGTTGAGACATGGTAGGGGTGGTATACAGAAGATAGCCATATTTGGTAAAAGACCAAGTCCATATTATGGCAAGAACAGCTCATATAAGCAAAGAGAAGCAACAGTCCATCTTTACTTTAAGACTTGAAGATCAATCAATACGGAAAACGTCAAGAACTTTGAAAGTTGCTTCAAGCGCTATGATGAATGTCTGTCACGAGGACCGCCACAGAACAGGAAGACCCAGAGTTACCTCTGCTGCAGAGGATATGTTCATTAGCGTTGCCAGCCTCGAAATTGCAGCCCAAATAAATGCTTCACAGAGTTAAACTGTTAGACACATCTTAACATCAACTGTTCTGAGGAAACTGCGTGAATCAGGCCTTCATGGTTGAATTTCTGCAAAGAAACCACTGCTAAAGGACACCAATAAGAAAAATAGACTTGCTTGGGCCAAGAAACACGAATAATGGACATTAGACTGGTGGACATCTGTCCTTTGGTCTGATGAGTCCAAAATTTAGATTTTTGGTTCCAACCGCCGTGTCTTTGTTAGACGCAGAGTAGATGAATGGATGATCTTCAAATGTGTGGTTCCCACCGTGAAGCATGGAGGAGGAGGTGTGATGGTGTAGGGGTGCTTTGCTGGTGACACTGTCAGTGATTTATTTAGAATTCAAGGCACACTTAACCAGCATGGCTACCAGAGTATTCTGCAGCGATACATCATCCAATCTGGTTTGTGCTTAGTGGGACTATCATTTGTTTTTCAACAGGACAATTACCCAACACACCTCCAGGCTGTGTAAGGGCTATTTGACCAAGAAGGAGAGTGATGGAGTGCTGCATTAGATGATCTGGCCTCCAAAATCACCCAACCTCAACCCAATTGAGATGGTTTGGGATGAGTCGGACCGCCGAGTGAAGGAAAAACAGCCAACAGGTGCTCAGCATATGTGGGAACTCCTTCAAGACGATTGGAAAAGCATTCAAGGTGAAGCTGGTTGAGAGAATACCAAGAGTGTGCAAAGCTGCCATCAAGGCAAAGGGTGGCTACTTTGAAGAATCTCAAATATAAAATAGATTTTGATTTGTTTAACACTTTTTTGGTTACTACATGATTCCATATGTGTTATTTCATAGTTTTGATATGTTCACTATTATTCTACAATGTAGAAAATGTTAAAAATAACCCTTTGCTCTGAGACTTGAAATTGAGCTCAGGTGCATCCTGTTTCCATTGATCATCCTTGAGATGTTTCTACAAATTGATTGGACATGATTTCGAAAGGCACACACCTGTCTGGATAAGTTCCCACAGTTGACTGCAGTTGACTGTCAGAGCAAAAACCAAGCCATGAGGTCGAAAGAATTGTCTGTAGTGCTCCGTGACAGGATTGTGTCGAGGCACAGATCTGGGGAAGGGTAACAAAATATGTCTGCAGCATTGAAGGTCCCCAAGAACACAGTGTCCTCTATCATTTTTAAATGGAAGAAGTTTGGAACCACCAAGACTCTTCCTAGAGCTGGCCGCCCGGCC
>NW_026600544.1:130000-135000 GCF_029448725.1 Salvelinus fontinalis
GTCACACACACACACGTACAATGCGAAGTTAATGTGCCATGAAGAGCCCCTGACTAATTCTGCTGGTGTCTGCATATGTACCCCAGCCTAATGCTTTGGTGTAGCTCTCCAGCAGGCTAACAGGCTAGTATTGCTGTATGAATAATGCTTAGCTGAAGCTCTCCAGCAGGCTAACAGGCTACCATCGCTGTATAAATAATGCTTTGGTGTAGCTCTCCAGCAGACTAACAGGCTACCATCGCTGTATAAATAATGCGTTGGTGTAGCTCTCCAGCAGACTACAGGCTACCATCGCTGTATAAATAATGCTTTGGTGTAGCTCTCCAGCAGGCTAACAGGCTAGCATCGCTGTATAAATAATGCTTTGGTGTAGCTCTCCAGCAGACTAACAGGCTAGCATCGCTGTATAAATAATGCTTTGGTGTAGCTCTCCAGCAGACTACAGGCTAGCATCGCTGTATAAATAATGCTTTGGTGTAGCTCTCCAGCAGACTAACAGGCTAGCATCGCTGTATAAATAATGCTTTGGTGTAGCTCTCCAGCAGACTAACAGGCTACCATCGCTGTATAAATAATGCTTTGGTGTAGCTCTCCAGCAGACTAACAGGCTGGCATCGCTGTATAAATAATGCTTTGGTGTAGCTCTCCAGCAGACTAACAGGCTACCATCGCTGTATAAATAATGCTTTGGTGTAGCTCTCCAGCAGACTAACAGGCTGGCATCGCTGTATAAATAATGCTTTGGTGTAGCTCTCCAGCAGACTAACAGGCTAGCATCGCCGTAGAATACGGCCCAGTACATCACTGGGGCCAAGCTTCCTGCCATCCAGGACCTATATAGCAGGCGGTGTCAGAGGAAGGCCCTAAAAATTGTCAAAGACTCCAGCCACCCTAGTCATAGACTGTTCTCTCTGCTACCGCACAACAAGCGGTGTCCACAGGTGTAGATCTTACCGTGAAATGCTTACTTAAATGCCCTTAACCAACAATGCAGAGTAAGAAAATATTTGCTAAATTAACTGAAGTAAAAAAGTAATACAATAAAATAACAATAACGAGGCTATATATAGGGGGTACCGGTACCGAGTCAATGTGCGGGGGTGCGGGTTAGTCGTGGTAATTGAGGTCATATCCACATAAAGGACTATGCATAGATAATAAACAGCGACTAGCAGCAGTGTAAAAAAAAGGGGGTCAATGCAAATAGTCTGGGTAGCCATTTGATGAACTGTTTATCAGTCTTATGGTTTGTGGGTAGAAGCTGTTAACAAGCCTTATGAACGTAGACTTGGTGCTCCGGTACCGCTTGCCGTGTGGTAGCAGAGAGGAACTCAACCACACCAAACCACAACCATCAGGACACTGCCTACTTGGAAACTTGAACTCAGAAACCACAAGCTTGCTTTCAAAAACTGGAATTTCTTCTGCTATTGAAAGTGCCATATATAATTCAGTAAAATTTGAATGAATATTTGTTTTTGAAATATTAATCAAAGGAAAGGGAGCTTTGAAAAATGCAATGCATTTTTATGGGTAGATTTGAGAGGGAAAGGCAGTGTGGTTTGCGAATGTAAATACAATATTTTATACAGATGTCGTGTGTGTGTCTGTTTGAAATGTAAATAGTAGCATATATCACAAGTTCACAGCTATTAACATCGACTGACCGATGCAGGGGTGTAGAAAGAGATAGAAAAGGACTGATGAAAAGGGATACGAGTAGATGAAATGGAGGGATGAGACGGGAGGAGGAAAAAAATACAATGTTTTGGAAATTATATGCATGACTATGAAACCCCATCTTCCTCCACGTGTGTGTGTGTGTGTGTGTGTGTGTGTGTGTGTGTGTGTGTGTGTGTGTGTGTGTGTGTGTGTGTGTGTGTGTGTGTGTGTGTGTGTGTGTGTGTGTGTGTGTGTGTGTGTGTGTGCGTGCGTGCGTGTGTGTGTGTGCGTGCGTGCGTGCGTGCGTGCGTGTGCCTGTCTGCCCTCTCAGGAGAGTCTTTGTGTATACACAGATGTGAAGTGTCTGTCCTGTGTAGAGAGGCCAGGTCCCTCCTCTCCTCCCTTCCATCTCTCTTTCCCTTTATAAACATCTGTCCATTCCCCTCTCTCAGAGCCACCAAAATCTGTCCATTTCCTCCTCTCTCCTCTCATCTCCTCTACTCTCATCTCCTCTCCTCTGGTCTCCTCTCCTCTTCACACACACACACACACACACACACACACACACACACACACACACACACACACACACACACACACACACACACACACACACACACACACACACACACACACACACACACACACACACACACACACACACACACACACACACACACATACACACACACATACACACACACCGAACCTTTGAGTTGGCAGACAGAGAGTAAGATAATGTAAATAAAGGAGAGTATTGTCAGTCTTCAGAAGTGTACAGCAGGGAGATATTAAGCATGGAGTGTTAGTCCTGCAGTTCACATGACTACAACCATGCCGACATTCTGATATTCCACAGCAAAAACAGGTCCTTTTCAGAAGCCAATGATATTCATTCCCGTTCAGCTGAAATGTCCATTTCATTCCAAAAATGTTTTACCAAGGCACATCATTTGTACCCAGAAAGTTCAAATGATGTAATGACTTTTAAATCGTTGTATTTTTGTTTGAGTGAAGGAAGGAGAGCATCTAGACCAGTAAAATAACCTGTTACTGGTGTTTCTTTCTATCACTACTTCTCTTCTCTCTTGTCATTCCTGTTTTCTTTCTGAATAACCATCTTGTTTGTTTCTCTCCCTCTCTCTGTCCAGGAGCTCCTAACCACCTCGGTGGGTCCACCCTGCGACCCCCCCTGCCTCCCCCTCACAACCACCAGACCCTTTCCCACCACCACCACCACTCCTCAGCCAACAGCCTGAACAGGAACACCCTGAGAGGGGGTAGGAACACCATCCATGCCCCCCCTCCGGTACCAGGGGAAGGGTCCACCTCACCGGAGTCGGTACAGCTACAGGACAGCTGGGTACTGAATAGTAACGTCCCACTGGAAACCAGGTGAGAAACTAGTCCCAGTTATACACACTGAAAATACACTACAGACCAGTTGAGAAACTAGTCCCAGTTAAACACACTGAATACACAATGCAGACCAGTTGAGAAACTAGTCCCAGTTAAACACACTGAATACACAATGCAGACCAGTTGAGAAACTAGTCCCAGTTAAACACACTGAATACACACTGCAGACCAGGTGAGAAACTAGTTCCAGTTATACACACTGAATACACACTGCAGACCAGTTGAGAAACTAGTCCCAGTTAAACACACTGAATACACACTGCAGACCAGTTGAGAAACTAGTCCCATTTATAAAAAAATAACTTGTAGACATTGAAAACACACTGAGAAATTAGTACCCATTCCTACAAACTCTCCACACACCGAATACACACTACACGCCAGGTGAGACTAGTGACACAATACTTAAATGCCCCTAGAACCAGGTGAGACCAGTACCAGAGTGTATTCAATCTCTAGTTCATACTGGTACATACCAGTACGTGTTGACTACCTGAAACCAGAAGCACTGTATCGCCTACCACATACAGTGCTGTCCCTTAGTGTGAACCGAAGCTGGAGAGAGAAAAGTAGTTCCCTTTATTAACTTCATCTTATCATGCTGAACACAAAGACTGCTGTGGTTCAATTACAATATGTACAATACTTTGGTGTGTTAGCACTGAGAATACTAAGTACACACACTCATACTCACACTCACACACACACACACACACACACACACACACACACACACACACACACACACACACACACACACACACACACACACACACACACACACACACACACACACAAAGAGCCTCAGAGGAAGGCGTACTGCAGCTCACCGCTCACACACCCGTCTCCTCCGGTCTTGCTTGCAGAGACAAAGAGCTGCCCCTCCCCTCTTCTCTGTTCTCTGCTGTAGTTGTGTTTCTCCTCTCTAACCCTGATCCCAGATCAGATCCCCAGAGAGTGAGCACCATGCGGTATTGATGTCTGATCAGCACTAATTCACTAGGACAGGTCCCAGGCCTGTGGTAGAGCTGGTTGATGCTGTAACATGCACAGCAAGGAAATGCCAATAAGTGGAGCAGTAACGCTCTAACACACACACACACACACACACACACACACACACACACACACACACACACACACACACACACACACACACACACACACACACACACACACACACACACACACACACACACACACATACCAGTGGAGGCTGGTGACTTGAAAAATTGAGAAGGTAAGGGAGACCCAAAGTATAGGCGCAGAATGCACGGAGACGTGAAAGTGTGTTTCAAAAATCGTCTTGATGATTTAACCTAAAGGATTTAATAAAGACATGTATAGTACAATATTATGGGGAATGAGAGGGCTACTTACACCATGTTGAGAAGGATGAGCACAGCAGTGACTGAATGAGGGTATGAGGCATGAGTTGAGGTGTTCAGATGCTTGACCAGTGGGAAGACACAACAATAGCACAACACACTACACAGTTAGACAAATAACTAGTTAGTTAGTCCAAGCAAGGAGTAAAATCACTGATGTGTAATAATGTGATTGTGGAAGTGATTGACTCTACATACAATAATGAGAGAAAATTGACAGGTATACTCAGAGAGCTTGGAAACATTCAATGTGCCAGTGGATGAGCGGGAACATGAGACGTGGCTTCAGTTCATGTCAGGAGAGAGTTGACAATGATAGTACAGTGGTCATCACCTCTTAACCAGGGAACAGGAGGGGACTTGGCTGTTAACACAAATAGCAGATACATTCCATTACAGCTGCACCATCGTAGGTTTGAACAACGCGTTTCTTCATAATGTAAAACACAGACGTCTCACCCACGTGAAACATCAAAGTAGCCCAAGAAACGTTCCTGAATAACGCACTGATCATCCATATACCGCACCATG
>NW_026600544.1:140000-187500 GCF_029448725.1 Salvelinus fontinalis
ACAATAAACAAATGGAAATAAACAAGGGAAACATTAGTACACATTACACTCATAAAAGTTTTAAAATTGAGTCTGTACATAGTCAAGGGTTTCCTTAATGTGTGGTCAGTCACGGTGGTCAGGTACACTATCTATCTATCTCTATCTCTCTATCGATCAATTGATCTATCTATCTATATATCTACATACACACATACATATATATATATATATATATATATATATATATATATATATATATATATATATATATATAGACACACACACACTCTCCAAACCCCTCAGTAATTAGTTTGCTTTAGTCAGCCCTGTCAGTGTGTATATCAGCGGCTGTTCAAATGAACTTTCTTTCCAGCCTGTGTGATTTTAGACACGATACTCTGTCTACCAGAGACAGATAGAGGTGGAGGAGGTGGGAAATAAGGGACATCAAATCAAATTGTATTTGTCACACGCGCCGTATACAACAGGTGTAGACCTGACAGTGAAATGCTTACTTACAAGCCCTTAACCAACCATGCAGTTTTAAGAAAAAAAAGTGTTCAAGTATTTACTAAAATAAACTGAAGTAAAACAATCTAAAATAAATAGTAAAAATGTAAAAAGAACAAATAATTAAGGAGCAACAATAAAATAACAGTAGTGAGGCTATATACAGGGGTACTTGAGGTAATATGTAGAGTAGGTAGAGGTAAAGTGACTATGCATGGATAATAAACAGAGAGTAGCAGCAGTGTAAAATGGGGCTGGGGTGGGGACAATGTAAATAGTTTGGGTAGCCATTTGATTAACTGTCACAGGTGTAGAAGCTGTTAAGAAACCTTTTGTACCTAGACCTGGCGCTCCGGTACCGCTTGCCGTGCGGTAGCAGAGAGAACAGTCTATGTCTGAGGTGGCTGGAATCCTTGGCAATTTTTTGGGCCTCCCTCTGATACCGCCTGGTATAGAGGGCCTGGATGGCAGGAAGCTTGGCCCCAGTGATGTACTGAGCCGTACACACTACCCTCTGTAGTGCCTTGCAGTCGGAGGCCGAGCAGTTGTCATACCAGGCAGTGATGCAACCCGTCAGGATGATCTCGATGGTGCAGCTGTATAACTTTTTGAGGATCTGAGGACCCATGCCAAATCTTTTCATTCCCCATGAGGGGGAATAGGTTTTGACGTGCCCTCTTCACGACTGTCTTGGTGTGTTTGGACCATGTTAGTTTGTTGGTGATGTGGACACCAAGGAACTTGAAGCTCTCAACCTGCTCCACTGCAGCCCTGTCGATGAGAATGGGGATGTGCTCGGTCCTCCTTTTTCTGTAGTCCACAATCATCTCCTTTTTCTTGATCACATTGAGGGATAGGTTGTTATCCTGGCACCACACTGCCAAGTATGTGACCTCCTCCCTATAGACTGTCTCGTCATTGTTGGTGATCAGCCCCCCCCCCCCCCCAAACACACTCACACACACACACACACACACACACACACACACACACACATACACACATACACACATACACACATACACACACACACACTGCAGTCAGCTTTGCAGCAGTGTGTTGACCCCTTACTGTCTCATCTGTCGCACAAACACAAAGGCTTTGTTCTGTCAGACCACCTGGGGGATTGTAGCAAAAGTAAGTGTGTGTGTGTGTGTGTGTGTGTGTGTGTGTGTGTGTGTGTGTGTGTGTGTGTGTGTGTGTGTGTGTGTGTGTGTGTGTGTGTGTGTGTGTGTGTGTGTGTGTGTGTGTGTGTGTGTGTGTGTGTGTGTGTGTGTGTGTGTGTATGTGTGCGTGATAAAGGACGCATGTTGAAGGTTTTGGGAGTGCTTGAGTTTTTTTTGTTTTTTTTTTACTCAGTTTGGTCTTAGTTCTGTCTCTACCTCTAAAGGGATGGGAGGAGGAGAGGAGAGGGGGAGAGGAGGAGAGGTGGAGAGGAGATATCAACCAGAAAAGAGAGAACGAGTCGACAGGAGTGGGCAGATGAAAAGTATGAAGGGTAAAGAAGGGAGGGATGGACAAGGTGGAAGGAAGGTAGAGAGAAGGAGATGAGAGATGGGAGGAAGGTAAAGAGAAGGAGATGATAGATGTAAGGAAGGTAGAGAGAAGGAGAGATTGAAGGAAGGTAGAGAGAAGGAGAGGAGAGATGGAAGGAAGGTAGAGAAGGAGAGGAGAGAAGGAAGGTAGAGAAGGAGAGGAGAGATGGAAGGTAGAGAAGGAGAGGAGAGATGGAAGGAAGGTAGAGAAGGAGAGGAGAGATGGAAGGTAGAGAAGGAGAGGAGAGATGGAAGGAAGGTAGAGAAGGAGAGGAGAGATGGAAGGAAGGTAGAGAAGGAGAGGAGAGATGGAAGGTAGAGAAGGAGAGGAGAGATGGAAGGAAGGTAGAGAAGGAGAGGAGAGATGGAAGGTAGAGAATGAGAGGAGAGATGGAAGGTAGAGAAGGAGAGGAGAGATGGAAGGAAGGTAGAGAAGGAGAGGAGAGATGGAAGGTAGAGAAGGAGAGGAGAGATGGAAGGAAGGTAGAGAAGGAGAGGAGAGATGGAAGGTAGAGAAGGAGAGGAGAGATGGAAGGAGGGTAGAGAAGGAGAGGAGAGATGGAAGGTAGAGAAGGAGAGGAGAGATGGAAGGTAGAGAAGGAGAGGAGAGGTGGAAGGTAGAGAAAGAGAGGAGAGGTGGAAGGTAGAGAAGGAGAGGAGAGATGGAAGGTAGAGAAGGAGAGGAGAGATGGAAGGAAGAGAAGGAGAGGAGAGATGGAAGGTAGAGAAGGAGAGGAGAGATGGAAGGTAGAGAAGGAGAGGAGGGCGATCGAGTAAAACAGATGCTGCTGTAGAAAAGGAAAAGGGAGATGAGGAAAATAGTACAGAAGAGCAGAGAAGAGGAGGAGGGTATTCTAAGTGAACAGCAGGTGTGGTTCTAGCAGAGGATAATGGAGAGTATGAGTGGGGGATGATGGGTAAAATCCTTCTCTGATCCGTTCCCTTAGCTCTGACCTCATTGGGGAGCTGGATGAGAGAGAAAGAGAGAGCAAGGGAGATGGATGAGAGAGAAAGAGAGATCGAGGGAGATGGATGAGAGAGAAAGAGAGAGCGAGGGAGATGGATGAGAGAGAAAGAGAGAGCAAGGGAGATGGATGAGAGAGAAAGAGAGAGCGAGGGTGATGGATGAGAGAGAAAGAGAGAGCGAGGGAGATGGATGAGAGAGAAAGAGAGAGCGAGGGAGATGGATGAGAGAGAAAGAGAGAGCGAGGGAGATGGATGAGAGAGAAAGAGAGAGCGAGGGTGATGGATGAGAGAGAAAGAGAGAGCGAGGGTGATGGATGAGAGAGAAAGAGAGAGCGAGGGAGATGGATGAGAGAGAAAGAGAGATCGAGGGAGATGGATGAGAGAGAAAGAGAGAGTGAGGGTGATGGATGAGAGAGAAAGAGAGAGCGAGGGAGATGGATGAGAGCGAAAGAGAGAGCGAGGGAGATACATGAGAGAGAGAGCGAGGGTGGGGAAAGAGGACAGGGGTAGGTTTAGAGAGACCTTGAGTTGTTACCGTCAGAATAGGATCTCTACTCAGACCAAGGATATAGAAAATAACGCAGTGGAAAGGTATCATTAAAGTTTCCTGAAAGGTGACATTGGGTAAAGGCCCAACCCACACAGACGTCAGTTCAATGTCTATTCCACGTTGGTTCCACGTCATTTCATTGAAATGTTGTGGAAACCACGTTGATTCAACCAGTGTGTGCCCAGTGGGACGTTTGTGTGTGTGTGCGTGCGTGCGTGTGTGTGTGTGTGTGTGTGTGTGTGTGTGTGTGTGTGTGTGTGTGTGCGTGCGTGCGTGCGTGCGTGCGTGCGTGCGTGCGTGCGTGCGTGCGTGCGTGCGTGTGTGTGTGTGTGTGCGTGCGTGTGTGTGTATTTCTTTCACATCTGAGAGCAATTGACTCTCAGTCTCTGGCCTCACATCTCTCTGTTCCTCTCCATTCTCAACTTCTCTCTCTCTAGTTGGCTTCTTTGGGGTTTCTTTGTGTTTTCACTGTGTGTGTTTTGAACCTCTGTGTGTAGAATTTCTGTCCAACTAAAATGAACATCTCTCTTTCCTTCTTTCTCTCTCCCCTCTCTCTCTTCAGGCACTTCCTGTTTAAGACGTCGTCGGGGACGACCCCCCTCTTCAGTAGCTCCTCTCCCGGTTACCCTCTGACCTCTGGGACGGTCTACTCTCCACCCCCTCGCCTATTACCCAGAAACACCTTCTCCCGCTCTGCCTTCAAGCTCAATAAGCCGTCTAAGTACTGCAGCTGGAAATGTGCTGCCGTGTCGGCCATTACTACAGCCAGCTTGCTGGCTATAATACTGTCTTACTTTATAGGTAGGTAGAGTACACACACTCACCCTGCTGGCTATAATACTGTCTTACTTTATAGGTAGGTAGAGTACACACACTCACACACACACACTCACGTATAATCATGTTTGTGTTTGCTTCCCTGCTCACCTGTGAGAACCAGAATGTTGATCAATTCTTGATCAATCTGGTTTGATAGCATCAATACCAGCAGCTGTGTTGCATGTAGCCTGGTTTGGATTTGTAACAAGGAGTCTGATTTGATACTACACACCATGTGGCTCGTTGGCTGGCGTGGTGCTGTGGGAATTGTTGTGTGAGCATACCACTTAGTTTCTTTCAAAGCCCACAGTCACAGCATGGGATTTGGACACATACACAGGTCTGGGAACAGATAAAGAACTCAGACACACAGAGACTCAGCAGGTCGCTGGAGCATTATCACTGATTTGAGAACAGTTTAAAGGATAGAGATCTCTCTAGCAGAGCAATGGCAGGAGTATAAAGGAGATGAGCAATGGAAAGAAGATAAGAATAGATCTCTCTGTACACTCACTGAGTTACTCTAGTAAAAGATGGAGAGAGGGAGCGTGAAAGAGAGAGAGAGAGCAGGATGGAGCGGGAAAATAAAAATCGGAGTGAGCCTAAATATGAGAGATGTGGGCAGTGAGAGAGGGTGTATTTTCGTAGCTGTGTCTCATTCTCTCTCGCTTCCTAAAAGCTTTTTTTTGCGTGCATGTGTGTGTGTGTGTGTGTGTGTGTGTGTGTGTGTGTGTGTGTGTGTGTGTGTGTGTGTGTGTGTGTGTGTGTGTGTGTGTGTGTGTGTGTGTGTGTGTGTGTGTGTGTGTGTGTGTGTGTGTGTGTGTGTGTGTGTGTGTGTGTGTGTGTGTGTGCAGCGGTGGAAGGAGTGCTCAATAGTCATACTTGAGTAAGTAGAATAATGACGAAAGGGAAAGTCACCCAGTAAATTACTACTTGAGTAAAAGTCTAACATTTTTTGTTTTTAAATATACTTAAGTATCAAAGGTAAATGGAGTTGCTGAAACGTACTTAAGTATCAAAAGTAAAAGTATGAATCATTTCAACTTCCTTAATTTAAGCAAACCAGACGGTACAATTTTATTTTATTTTTATTGACAGATAGCCAGGTTGCAGACGCTAACACTTAGACATAATTTACAGAAAAAGCATTTGTGTTTAGTGAGTCCACCAGATCAGAGTTAGTAGGGATGACCAGGGATGTTCTCTGTTTAGTGAGTCCACCAGATCAGAGGCAGTAGGGATGACCAGGGATGTTCTCTGTTTAGTGAGTCCTCCAGATCAGAGGCAGTAGGGATGACCAGGGATGTTCTCTGTTTAGTGAGTCCACCAGATCAGAGGCAGTAGGGATGACCAGGGATGTTCTCTGTTTAGTGAGTCCACCAGATCAGAGTTAGTAGGGATGACCAGGGATGTTCTCTGTTTAGTGAGTCCTCCAGATCAGAGGCAGTAGGGATGACCAGGGATGTTCTCTGTTTAGTGAGTCCACCAGATCAGAGGCAGTAGGGATGACCAGGGATGTTCTCTGTTTAGTGAGTCCACCAGATCAGAGGCAGTAGGGATGACCAGGGTTGTTCTCTGTTTAGTGAGTCCACCAGATCAGAGGCAGTAGGGATGACCAGGGATGTTCTCTGTTTAGTGAGTCCACCAGATCAGAGTTAGTAGGGATGACCAGGGTTGTTCTCTGTTTAGTGAGTCCACCAGATCAGAAGCAGTAGGGACGACCAGGATTGTTCTCTGTTTAGTGAGTCCACCAGATCAGAGTTAGTAGGGATGACCAGGGATGTTCTCTGTTTAGTGAGTCCACCAGATCAGAGGCAGTAGGGATGACCAGGGATGTTCTCTGTTTAGTGAGTCCACCAGATCAGAGGCAGTAGGGATGACCAGGGATGTTCTCTGTTTAGTGAGTCCACCAGATCAGAGGCAGTAGGGATGACCAGGGATGTTCTCTGTTTAGTGAGTCCACCAGATCAGAGGCAGTAGGGATGACCAGGGATGTTCTCTGTTTAGTGAGTCCACCAGATCAGAAGCAGTAGGGATGACCAGGGTTGTTCTCTGTTTAGTGAGTCCACCAGATCAGAGGCAGTAGGGATGACCAGGGATGTTCTCTGTTTAGTGAGTCCACCAGATCAGAGGCAGTAGGGATGACCAGGGATGTTCTCTGTTTAGTGAGTCCACCAGATCAGAAGCATTAGGGATGACCAGGGTTGTTCTCTGTTTAGTGAGTCCACCAGATCAGAGGCAGTAGGGATGACCAGGGATGTTCTCTGTTTAGTGAGTCCACCAGATCAGAGGCAGTAGGGATGACCAGGGTTGTTCTCTGTTTAGTGAGTCCACCAGATCAGAGGCAGTAGGGATGACCAGGGATGTTCTCTGTTTAGTGAGTCCACCAGATCAGAGGCAGTAGGGATGACCAGGGATGTTCTCTGTTTAGTGAGTCCACCAGATCAGAAGCAGTAGGGATGACCAGGGTTGTTCTCTGTTTAGTGAGTCCACCAGATCAGAGGCAGTAGGGATGACCAGGGATGTTCTCTGTTTAGTGAGTCCACCAGATCAGAGGCAGTAGGGATGACCAGGGTTGTTCTCTGTTTAGTGAGTCCACCAGATCAGAGGCAGTAGGGATGACCAGGGATGTTCTCTGTTTAGTGAGTCCTCCAGATCAGAGGCAGTAGGGATGACCAGGGATGTTCTCTGTTTAGTGAGTCCACCAGATCAGAGGCAGTAGGGATGACCAGGGATGTTCTCTGTTTAGTGAGTCCACCAGATCAGAGGCAGTAGGGATGACCAGGGTTGTTCTCTGTTTAGTGAGTCCACCAGATCAGAGGCAGTAGGGATGACCAGGGATGTTCTCTGTTTAGTGAGTCCACCAGATCAGAGTTAGTAGGGATGACCAGGGTTGTTCTCTGTTTAGTGAGTCCACCAGATCAGAAGCAGTAGGGACGACCAGGATTGTTCTCTGTTTAGTGAGTCCACCAGATCAGAGTTAGTAGGGATGACCAGGGATGTTCTCTGTTTAGTGAGTCCACCAGATCAGAGGCAGTAGGGATGACCAGGGATGTTCTCTGTTTAGTGAGTCCACCAGATCAGAGGCAGTAGGGATGACCAGGGATGTTCTCTGTTTAGTGAGTCCACCAGATCAGAGGCAGTAGGGATGACCAGGGATGTTCTCTGTTTAGTGAGTCCACCAGATCAGAGGCAGTAGGGATGACCAGGGATGTTCTCTGTTTAGTGAGTCCACCAGATCAGAAGCAGTAGGGATGACCAGGGTTGTTCTCTGTTTAGTGAGTCCACCAGATCAGAGGCAGTAGGGATGACCAGGGATGTTCTCTGTTTAGTGAGTCCACCAGATCAGAGGCAGTAGGGATGACCAGGGATGTTCTCTGTTTAGTGAGTCCACCAGATCAGAAGCATTAGGGATGACCAGGGTTGTTCTCTGTTTAGTGAGTCCACCAGATCAGAGGCAGTAGGGATGACCAGGGATGTTCTCTGTTTAGTGAGTCCACCAGATCAGAGGCAGTAGGGATGACCAGGGTTGTTCTCTGTTTAGTGAGTCCACCAGATCAGAGGCAGTAGGGATGACCAGGGATGTTCTCTGTTTAGTGAGTCCACCAGATCAGAGGCAGTAGGGATGACCAGGGATGTTCTCTGTTTAGTGAGTCCACCAGATCAGAAGCAGTAGGGATGACCAGGGTTGTTCTCTGTTTAGTGAGTCCACCAGATCAGAGGCAGTAGGGATGACCAGGGATGTTCTCTGTTTAGTGAGTCCACCAGATCAGAGGCAGTAGGGATGACCAGGGTTGTTCTCTGTTTAGTGAGTCCACCAGATCAGAGGCAGTAGGGATGACCAGGGATGTTCTCTGTTTAGTGAGTCCACCAGATCAGAGGCAGTAGGGACGACCAGGATTGTTCTCTGTTTAGTGAGTCCACCAGATCAGAGGCAGTAGGGATGACCAGGGATGTTCTCTGTTTAGTGAGTCCACCAGATCAGAGGCAGTAGGGATGACCAGGGTTGTTCTCTGTTTAGTGAGTCCACCAGATCAGAGGCAGTAGGGATGACCAGGGATGTTCTCTGTTTAGTGAGTCCACCAGATGAGAAGCAGTAGGGATGACCAGGGTTGTTCTCTGTTTAGTGAGTCCACCAGATCAGAGGCAGTAGGGATGACCAGGGTTGTTCTCTGTTTAGTGAGTCCACCAGATCAGAAGCAGTAGGGATGACCAGGGTTGTTCTCTGTTTAGTGAGTCCACCAGATCAGAGGCAGTAGGGATGACCAGGGTTGTTCTCTGTTTAGTGAGTCCACCAGATCAGAGGCAGTAGGGATGACCAGTGATGTTCTCTGTTAAGTGAGTCCACCAGATCAGAGGCAGTAGGGATGACCAGGGATGTTCTCTGTTTAGTGAGTCCACCAGATCAGAGGCAGTAGGGATGACCAGGGTTGTTCTCTGTTTAGTGAGTCCACCAGATCAGAAGCAGTAGGGATGACCAGGGTTGTTCTCTGTTTAGTGAGTCCACCAGATCAGAGGCAGTAGGGATGACCAGGGTTGTTCTCTGTTTAGTGAGTCCACTAGATCAGAGGCAGTAGGGATGACCAGGGATGTTCTCTGTTTAGTGAGTCCACTAGATCAGAGGCAGTAGGGATGACCAGGGATGTTCTCTGTTTAGTGAGTCCACCAGATCAGAGGCAGTAGGGATGACCAGGGATGTTCTCTGTTTAGTGAGTCCACCAGATCAGAGGCAGTAGGGATGACCAGGGTTGTTCTCTGTTTAGTGAGTCCACCAGATCAGAGGCAGTAGGGATGACCAGGGTTGTTCTCTGTTTAGTGAGTCCACCAGATCAGAAGCAGTAGGGACGACCAGGATTGTTCTCTGTTTAGTGAGTCCACCAGATCAGAGGCAGTAGGGATGACCAGGGTTGTTCTCTGTTTAGTGAGTCCACCGGATCAGAGGCAGTAGGGACGACCAGGGTTGTTCTCTGTTTAGTGAGTCCACCAGATCAGAGGCAGTAGGGATAACCAGGGTTGTTCTCTGTTTAGTGAGTCCACCAGATCAGAGGCAGTAGGGATGTTCAGTGATGTACTCTGTTTAGTGAGTCCACCAGATCAGAGGCAGTAGGGATGACCAGTGATGTTCTCTGTTAAGTGAGTCCACCAGATCAGAGGCAGTAGGGATGACCAGGGATGTTCTCTGTTTAGTGAGTCCACCAGATCAGAGGCAGTAGGGATGACCAGGGTTGTTCTCTGTTTAGTGAGTCCACCAGATCAGAGGCAGTAGGGATGACCAGGGTTGTTCTCTGTTTAGTGAGTCCACCAGATCAGAGGCAGTAGGGATGACCAGGGTTGTTCTCTGTTTAGTGAGTCCACCAGATCAAAGGCAGTAGGGATGACCAGGGTTGTTCTCTGTTTAGTGAGTCCACCAGATCAGAGGCAGTAGGGATGACCAGGGTTGTTCTCTGTTTAGTGAGTCCACCAGATCAGAGGCAGTAGGGATGACCAGGGTTGTTCTCTGTTTAGTGAGTCCACCAGATCAGAAGCAGTAGGGATGACCAGGGTTGTTCTCTGTTTAGTGAGTCCACCAGATCAGAAGCAGTAGGGATGACCAGGGTTGTTCTCTGTTTAGTGAGTCCACCAGATCAGAGGCAGTAGGGATGACCAAGGTTGTTCTCTTTTTAGTGAGTCCACCAGATCAGAAGCAGTAGGGATGACCAGGGTTGTTCTCTGTTTAGTGAGTCCACCAGATCAGAAGCAGTAGGGATGACCAGGGTTGTTCTCTGTTTAGTGAGTCCACCAGATCAGAGGCAGTAGGGATGACCAGGGTTGTTCTCTGTTTAGTGAGTCCACCAGATCAGAGGCAGTAGGGATGACCAGGGTTGTTCTCTGTTTAGTGAGTCCACCAGATCAGAGGCAGTAGGGATGACCAGGGTTGTTCTCTGTTTAGTGAGTTCACCAGATCAGAGGCAGTAGGGTTGACCAGGGTTGTTCTCTGTTTAGTGAGTCCACCAGATCAGAAGCAGTAGGGACGACCAGGATTGTTCTCTGTTTAGTGAGTCCACCAGATCAGAAGCAGTAGGGACGACCAGGATTGTTCTCTGTTTAGTGAGTCCACTAGATCAGAGGCAGTAGGGATGACCAGGGTTGTTCTCTGTTTAGTGAGTCCACCAGATCAGAGGCAGTAGGGATGACCAGGGTTGTTCTCTGTTTAGTGAGTCCACCAGATCAGAGGCAGTAGGGATGACCAGGGATGTTCTCTGTTTAGTGAGTCCACCAGATCAGAGGCAGTAGGGATGACCAGGGTTGTTCTCTGTTTAGTGAGTCCACCAGATCAGAGGCAGTAGGGATGACCAGGGATGTTCTCTGTTTAGTGAGTCCACTAGATCAGAGGCAGTAGGGATGACCAGGATTGTTCTCTGTTTAGTGAGTCCACCAGATCAGAAGCAGTAGGGATGTCCAGGGTTGTTCTCTGTTTAGTGAGTCCACCAGATCAGAGGCAGTAGGGATGACCAGGGTTGTTCTCTGTTTAGTGAGTCCACCAGATCAGAGGCAGTAGGGATGACCAGGATTGTTCTCTGTTTAGTGAGTCCACCAGATCAGAGGCAGTAGGGATGACCAGGGATGTTCTCTGTTTAGTGAGTCCACCAGATCAGAGGCAGTAGGGATGACCAGGGTTGTTCTCTGTTTAGTGAGTCCACCAGATCAAAGGCAGTAGGGATGACCAGGGTTGTTCTCTGTTTAGTGAGTCCACCAGATCAGAGGCAGTAGGGATGACCAGGGTTGTTCTCTGTTTAGTGAGTCCACCAGATCAGAGGCAGTAGGGATGACCAGGGTTGTTCTCTGTTTAGTGAGTCCACCAGATCAGAAGCAGTAGGGATGACCAGGGTTGTTCTCTGTTTAGTGAGTCCACCAGATCAGAAGCAGTAGGGATGACCAGGGTTGTTCTCTGTTTAGTGAGTCCACCAGATCAGAAGCAGTAGGGATGACCAGGGTTGTTCTCTGTTTAGTGAGTCCACCAGATCAGAGGCAGTAGGGATGACCAGGGATGTTCTCTGTTTAGTGAGTCCACCAGATCAGAAGCAATAGGGATGACCAGGGTTGTTCTCTGTTTAGTGAGTCCACCAGATCAGAAGCAGTAGGGATGACCAGGGTTGTTCTCTGTTTAGTGAGTCCACTAGATCAGAGGCAGTAGGGATGACCAGGGTTGTTCTCTGTTTAGTGAGTCCACCAGATCAGAGGCAGTAGGGATGACCAGGGTTGTTCTCTGTTTAGTGAGTTCACCAGATCAGAGGCAGTAGGGTTGACCAGGGTTGTTCTCTGTTTAGTGAGTCCACCAGATCAGAAGCAGTAGGGACGACCAGGATTGTTCTCTGTTTAGTGAGTCCACCAGATCAGAAGCAGTAGGGACGACCAGGATTGTTCTCTGTTTAGTGAGTCCACTAGATCAGAGGCAGTAGGGATGACCAGGGTTGTTCTCTGTTTAGTGAGTCCACCAGATCAGAGGCAGTAGGGATGACCAGGGTTGTTCTCTGTTTAGTGAGTCCACCAGATCAGAGGCAGTAGGGATGACCAGGGATGTTCTCTGTTTAGTGAGTCCACCAGATCAGAGGCAGTAGGGATGACCAGGGATGTTCTCTGTTTAGTGAGTCCACCAGATCAGAGGCAGTAGGGATGACCAGGGATGTTCTCTGTTTAGTGAGTCCACTAGATCAGAGGCAGTAGGGATGACCAGGATTGTTCTCTGTTTAGTGAGTCCACCAGATCAGAAGCAGTAGGGATGACCAGGGTTGTTCTCTGTTTAGTGAGTCCACCAGATCAGAGGCAGTAGGGATGACCAGGGTTGTTCTCTGTTTAGTGAGTCCACCAGATCAGAGGCAGTAGGGATGACCAGGATTGTTCTCTGTTTAGTGAGTCCACCAGATCAGAGGCAGTAGGGATGACCAGGGATGTTCTCTGTTTAGTGAGTCCACTAGATCAGAGGCAGTAGGGATTACCAGGATTGTTCTCTGTTTAGTGAGTCCACCAGATCAGAAGCAGTAGGGATGACCAGGGATGTTCTCTTGATAAGTGTCTGAATTGGACCATTTTCCTGTCAAAATGTAACGAGTACTTTTGGGTGTCTGGGAAAACGTATGGAGTAAAAAGTACATTATTTTATTTCAGAATGTAGTGAAGTAAAAGTAAAAGTTGCCAAACATATAATAGTAAAGTATAGTACAGATACGCAAAAACTACTTAAGTAGTACTTTAAAGTATCTTTACTGAAGTACTTTACACCACTGCATGTGTGTGAGGTTCTGGGGAGTCGAGGGGAGGCAGATGTGTTGTCGAGGCCTCTATTGCCCCATTACCCTGGAGACTAGAGTCCACAGACAGGGAAGATGCAAAAAATTACTACATCAGCAGGAAAAACACCCTTTCCCATTCAACATGTATCAGTTCTATATTTACATCCAACAGACATCAGTTCTATATTTACATCCAACAGACATCAGTTCTATATTTACATCCAACAGACATCAGTTCTATATTTACATCCAACAGACATCAGTTCTATATTTACATCAAACAGACATCAGTTCTATATTTACATCCAACAGACATCAGTTCTGTATTTACATCCAACAGACATCAGTTCTATATTTACATCCAACAGACATCAGTTCTATATTTACATCCAACAGACATCAGTTCTATATTTACATCCAACAGACATCAGTTCTATATTTACATCCAACATCAGTTCTATATTTACATCCAACAGACATCAGTTCTATATTTACATCCAACAGACATCAGTTCTATATTTACATCCATCAGACATCAGTTCTATATTTACATCCAACAGACATCAGTTCTATATTTACATCCAACAGACATCAGTTCTATATTTACATCCAACAGACATCAGTTCTATATTTACATCCAACAGACATCAGTTCTATATTTACATCCAACATCAGTTCTATATTTACATCCAACAGACATCAGTTCTATATTTACATCCAACAGACATCAGTTCTATATTTACATCCAACATCAGTTCTATATTTACATCCAACATCAGTTCTATATTTACATCCAACAGACATCAGTTCTATATTTACATCCAACATCAGTTCTATATTTACATCCAACATCAGTTCTATATTTACATCCAACAGACATCAGTTCTATATTTACATCCAACATCAGTTCTATATTTACATCCAACAGACATCAGTTCTATATTTACATCCAACATCAGTTCTATATTTACATCCAACATCAGTTCTATATTTACATCCAACAGACATCAGTTCTATATTTACATCCAACAGACATCAGTTCTATATTTACATCCAACAGACATCAGTTCTATATTTACATCCAACATCAGTTCTATATTTACATCCAACAGACATCAGTTCTATATTTACATCCAACATCAGTTCTATATTTACATCAAACAGACATCAGTTCTATATTTACATCCAACAGACATCAGTTCTATATTTACATCCAACAGACATCAGTTCTATATTTACATCCAACAGACATCAGTTCTATATTTACATCCAACATCAGTTCTATATTTACATCCAACAGACATCAGTTCGATATTTACATCCAACAGACATCAGTTCTATATTTACATCCAACATCAGTTCTATATTTACATCCAACAGACATCAGTTCTATATTTACATCCAACAGACATCAGTTCTATATTTACATCCAACAGACATCAGTTCTATATTTACATCCAACAGACATCAGTTCTATATTTACATCCAACATCAGTTCTATATTTACATCCAACAGACATCAGTTCTATATTTACATCCAACAGACATCAGTTCTATATTTACATCCAACAGACATCAGTTCTATATTTACATCCAACAGACATCAGTTCTATATTTACATCCAACAGACATCAGTTCTATATTTACATCCAACAGACATCAGTTCTATATTTACATCCAACAGACATCAGTTCTATATTTACATCCAACAGACATCAGTTCTATATTTACATCAAACAGACATCAGTTCTATATTTACATCCAACAGACATCAGTTCTATATTTACATCCAACATCAGTTCTATATTTACATCCAACAGACATCAGTTCTATATTTACATCCAACATCAGTTCTATATTTACATCCAACATCAGTTCTATATTTACATCCAACAGACATCAGTTCTATATTTACATCCAACATCAGTTCTATATTTACATCCAACAGACATCAGTTCTATATTTACATCCAACATCAGTTCTATATTTACATCCAACAGACATCAGTTCTATATTTACATCCAACATCAGTTCTATATTTACATCCAACATCAGTTCTATATTTACATCCAACATCAGTTCTATATTTACATCCAACATCAGTTCTATATTTACATCCAACATCAGTTCTATATTTACATCCAACAGACATCAGTTCTATATTTACATCCAACATCAGTTCTATATTTACATCCAACATCAGTTCTATATTTACATCCAACAGACATCAGTTCTATATTTACATCCAACAGACATCAGTTCTATATTTACATCCAACAGACATCAGTTCTATATTTACATCCAACAGACATCAGTTCTATATTTACATCCAACAGACATCAGTTCTGTATATACATCCAACAGACATCAGTTCTATATTTACATCCAACAGACATCAGTTCTATATTTACATCCAACAGACATCAGTTCTATATTTACATCCAACAGACATCAGTTCTATATTTACATCCAACAGACATCAGTTCTGTATTTACATCCAACAGACATCAGTTCTATATTTACATCCAACAGACATCAGTTCTATATTTACATCCAACAGACATCAGTTCTATATTTACATCCAACAGACATCAGTTCTATATTTACATCCAACAGACATCAGTTCTATATTTACATCCAACATCAGTTCTATATTTACATCCAACAGACATCAGTTCTATATTTACATCCAACAGACATCAGTTCTATATTTACATCCATCAGACATCAGTTCTATATTTACATCCAACAGACATCAGTTCTATATTTACATCCAACAGACATCAGTTCTATATTTACATCCAACAGACATCAGTTCTATATTTACATCCAACAGACATCAGTTCTATATTTACATCCAACATCAGTTCTATATTTACATCCAACAGACATCAGTTCTATATTTACATCCAACAGACATCAGTTCTATATTTACATCCAACATCAGTTCTATATTTACATCCAACATCAGTTCTATATTTACATCCAACAGACATCAGTTCTATATTTACATCCAACATCAGTTCTATATTTACATCCAACATCAGTTCTATATTTACATCCAACAGACATCAGTTCTATATTTACATCCAACATCAGTTCTATATTTACATCCAACAGACATCAGTTCTATATTTACATCCAACATCAGTTCTATATTTACATCCAACATCAGTTCTATATTTACATCCAACAGACATCAGTTCTATATTTACATCCAACATCAGTTCTATATTTACATCCAACAGACATCAGTTCTATATTTACATCCAACAGACATCAGTTCTATATTTACATCCAACAGACATCAGTTCTATATTTACATCCAACATCAGTTCTATATTTACATCCAACAGACATCAGTTCTATATTTACATCCAACATCAGTTCTATATTTACATCCAACAGACATCAGTTCTATATTTACATCCAACAGACATCAGTTCTATATTTACATCCAACAGACATCAGTTCTATATTTACATCCAACAGACATCAGTTCTATATTTACATCCAACAGACATCAGTTCTATATTTACATCCAACATCAGTTCTATATTTACATCCAACAGACATCAGTTCTATATTTACATCCAACAGACATCAGTTCTATATTTACATCCAACATCAGTTCTATATTTACATCCAACAGACATCAGTTCTATATTTACATCCAACAGACATCAGTTCTATATTTACATCCAACAGACATCAGTTCTATATTTACATCCAACAGACATCAGTTCTATATTTACATCCAACATCAGTTCTATATTTACATCCAACAGACATCAGTTCTATATTTACATCCAACAGACATCAGTTCTATATTTACATCCAACAGACATCAGTTCTATATTTACATCCAACAGACATCAGTTCTATATTTACATCCAACAGACATCAGTTCTATATTTACATCCAACAGACATCAGTTCTATATTTACATCCAACAGACATCAGTTCTATATTTACATCCAACAGACATCAGTTCTATATTTACATCAAACAGACAACAGTTCTATATTTACATCCAACAGACATCAGTTCTATATTTACATCCAACATCAGTTCTATATTTACATCCAACAGACATCAGTTCTATATTTACATCCAACATCAGTTCTATATTTACATCCAACATCAGTTCTATATTTACATCCAACAGACATCAGTTCTATATTTACATCCAACATCAGTTCTATATTTACATCCAACAGACATCAGTTCTATATTTACATCCAACATCAGTTCTATATTTACATCCAACAGACATCAGTTCTATATTTACATCCAACATCAGTTCTATATTTACATCCAACATCAGTTCTATATTTACATCCAACATCAGTTCTATATTTACATCCAACATCAGTTCTATATTTACATCCAACAGACATCAGTTCTATATTTACATCCAACATCAGTTCTATATTTACATCCAACATCAGTTCTATATTTACATCCAACAGACATCAGTTCTATATTTACATCCAACAGACATCAGTTCTATATTTACATCCAACAGACATCAGTTCTATATTTACATCCAACAGACATCAGTTCTATATTTACATCCAACAGACATCAGTTCTGTATTTACATCCAACAGACATCAGTTCTATATTTACATCCAACAGACATCAGTTCTATATTTACATCCAACAGACATCAGTTCTATATTTACATCCAACATCAGTTCTATATTTACATCCAACAGACATCAGTTCTGTATTTACATCCAACAGACATCAGTTCTATATTTACATCCAACAGACATCAGTTCTATATTTACATCCAACAGACATCAGTTCTATATTTACATCCAACAGACATCAGTTCTATATTTACATCCAACAGACATCAGTTCTATATTTACATCCAACAGATATCAGTTCTATATTTACATCCAACAGACATCAGTTCTATATTTACATCCAACAGACATCAGTTCTATATTTACATCCAACAGACATCAGTTCTATATTTACATCCAACAGACGTCAGTTCTATATTTACATCCAACAGACATCAGTTCTATATTTACATCCAACAGACATCAGTTCTATATTTACATCCAACAGACATCAGTTCTATATTTACATCCAACATCAGTTCTATATTTACATCCAACATCAGTTCTATATTTACATCCAACATCAGTTCTATATTTACATCCAACAGACATCAGTTCTATATTTACATCCAACATCAGTTCTATATTTACATCCAACAGACATCAGTTCTATATTTACATCCAACAGACATCAGTTCTATATTTACATCCAACAGACATCAGTTCTATATTTACATCCAACAGACATCAGTTCTATATTTACATCCAACAGACATCAGTTCTATATTTACATCCAACAGACATCAGTTCTATATTTACATCCAACAGACATCAGTTCTATATTTACATCCAACAGACATCAGTTCTATATTTACATCCAACAGACATCAGTTCTATATTTACATCCAACATCAGTTCTATATTTACATCCAACATCAGTTCTATATTTACATCCAACAGACATCAGTTCTATATTTACATCCAACATCAGTTCTATATTTACATCCAACAGACATCAGTTCTATATTTACATCCAACATCAGTTCTATATTTACATCCAACAGACATCAGTTCTATATTTACATCCAACATCAGTTCTATATTTACATCCAACAGACATCAGTTCTATATTTACATCCAACATCAGTTCTATATTTACATCCAACAGACATCAGTTCTATATTTACATCCAACAGACATCAGTTCTATATTTACATCCAACATCAGTTCTATATTTACATCCAACAGACATCAGTTCTATATTTACATCCAACAGACATCAGTTCTATATTTACATCCAACATCAGTTCTATATTTACATCCAACAGACATCAGTTCTATATTTACATCCAACAGACATCAGTTCTATATTTACATCCAACAGACATCAGTTCTATATTTACATCCAACAGACATCAGTTCTATATTTACATCCAACAGACATCAGTTCTATATTTACATCCAACAGACATCAGTTCTATATTTACATTCATGACATGTATGTGTTTTCTCCTTCCCTATGGAGTGTCTTTGCTTCACAAGGGATCAACTGCATGCTTGAGGTGTGTGTGTGTCTGTCTGTTGACACGTGAGGGAATGGAACCTACAACCCTGGTGTTGCCACACGAGGGAATAGAACCCACAACCCTGGTGTTGCCACATGAGGGAATGGAACCTACAATCCTGGTGGTGCCACATGAGGGAATGGAATGTACAACCTTAGTGTTGACACATGAGGGAATGGAACCTACAACCCTGGTGTTGCCACATGAGGGAATAGAACCCACAACCCTGGTGTTGCCACATGAGGGAATGGAACCTACAACCCTGGTATTGCCACATGAGGGAATGGAACCTACAACCCTGGTGTTGCCACATGAGGGAATAGAACCCACAACCCTGGTGTTGACACATGAGGGAATGGAACCTACAACCCTGGTGTTGACACATGAGGGAATGGAACCTACAACCCTGGTGTTGACACATGAGGGAATGGAACCTACAACCCTGGTGTTGACACATGAGGGAATGGAACCTACAACCCTGGTGTTGACACATGAGGGAATGGAACCTACAACCCTGGTGTTGACACATGAGGGAATAGAACCCACAACCCTGGTGTTGCCACATGAGGGAATGGAACGTACAACGCTGGTGTTGCCACATGAGGGAATGGAATGTACAACCTTAGTGTTGACACATGAGGGAATGGAACCTAGAACCCTGGTGTTGCCACATGAGGGAATGGAACCTACAACCTACAACCCCACATGAGGGAATGGAACGTACAGCCCTGGTGTTGCCACGTGAGGGAATGGAACGTACAGCCCTGGTGTTGCCACATGAGGGAATAGAACCCACAACCCTGGTGTTGCCACATGAGGGAATGGAACCTACAACCCTGGTGTTGCCAGCACCATGCTAACCCACTGGGCCAATCAGTTATTGTTCCCCATAGATCCTGCTCTAAACTCAGCATAACCCATGAGTTTATGTAGTGTTGAGTTTAGTGCTCACAAGTGGGACTCAGCAGTGCTGAATGTGTGTTCGGGGCTCCCAGTGGGGACTCTGTGGAGTACCCAGAGCCATGCAGCGTGAAGAGGACCCCTCTGAGATGTCCTCTGTGGAGTCCGATTATAATTTACAGCAGAACACATGTGCCTGAACAGGACTTTTACCTTTGTGTGTGTGTGTGTGTGTGTGTGTGTGTGTGTGTGTGTGTGTGTGTGTGTGTGTGTGTGTGTGTGTGTGTGTGTGTGTGTGTGTGTGTGTGTGTGTGTGTGTGTGTGTGTGTGTGTGTGTGTGTGTGTGTGTGTGTGTGTGTGTGTGTGTGTGTGTGTGTGTGTGTGTGTGTGTGTGTGTGTGTGTGTGTGTGTGTGTGTGTGTGTGTGTGTACATGCATGTGGGTGTGTGTGAGAGGCAGCTAGCGTGGCAGGTGTAGTGTGTGTAATTGAGATATTTTAATTTCAGAGATCTAAAACTCCTCTTCCTCTTCTCCTCTCTGAACTATAAACTGTGCATCAACATATCTGAATCTTTTCTCTTGTCCTGTAATGAATGACTAATGAATTAATGATGAATGAATGACTGAATAAATAAATGAATGGCTGAATGAATATATGAAATGATAGACAGATGATAGAGATAGCGTGAAGAGGACGAGTTCTTTATTCATCCAGCGTCTTGTTTTCTCGCTCCCTCATGACCTAGAGCAGGAGAGACAGAGAGGAAGAGAGGAGAGGAAGTTGCTAGGAGACTAGGTGAGTTGTCCTCATACAGAGGGAAGACATTTCTGTCACTGTAAGAGAGGGAGGAGAGGAGAGGAGAGAAGGATTGAAAATAGGGATAGAGGAGAGAAGAACTGGAGGAGAGGATATGTCTTCCATTGTGTTGAGGAGATAAAGAGGAGAGGACTTGACATTCTTTACATTTGACATTTTTGTCATTTAGCAGACACTCTTGTAGAGACTTACAGTAGTGAGTCATTTAGCAGACACTCTTATACAGAGAGATTTACAGTAGTGAGTGCATACATTTGTATACTTTTTCGTACGTAAAGGAGAGGAAAGGTGAGGAGACGAGAAGTGAAGCTCTCATTGTTTATTAGAGAGAGGAGAAAGGGATAAGACAGAGGACAGGAAAGGTTGGTCTTATCATATGCTCTGTAGAGAAGAGAGGAGGAGAGGGTAAAGAGAGGAGAGGTGAGGAGAGGAGAGGACAGGAGAGGACAGGAGAGGAGAGGACAGGAGTGGAGAGGAGAGGGCAGGAAAGGTTGGTCTCATACGCTCTGTAGAGAAGAGAGGCGGAGAGGGGAAAGAGAGGAGAGGTGAGGAGAGGAGAGGACAGGAGAGGAGAGGACAGGAGAGGAGAAGACAGGAGAGGTTGGTCTTATCATACGCTCTGTAGAGAAGAGAGGAGGAGAGGAGAGGACAGGAGAGGAGAGGAGAGGAGAGGACAGGAGAGGTTGGTCTCATCGTACGCTCTGTAGAGAAGAGAGGAGGAGAGGGTAACGAGAGGAGAGGTGAGGAGAGGAGAGGAGAGGTGAGGAGAGGACAGGAGAGGAGAGGAGAGGAGAGGAGAGGAGAGGAGAGGAGAGGAGAGGAGAGGAGAGGAGAGGGGAGGAGAGGGGAGGAGAGGAGAGGAGAGGAGAGGAGAGGAGAGGAGAGGAGAGGAGAGGAGAGGAGAGGAGAGGTTGGTCTCATACACTCTGTAGAGAAGAGAGGAGGAAAGGGGAAAAAGAGGAGAGGTGAGGTGAAGAAGTTGAGAGAGGAAGGACGAGGATAGACCGAGAAGAGAGAGATGACAGAGGGAGGACAGGAGAGAGGGATTCATCTCCCCATGAGGGTGCTGTCACCTGGAGGAAGGGAGTGACTAATGTCCACTAATGGATCACTGAGGAACATCAGGAACAGAGGGAATGTGTCAGAGGTATAGAAGACAGGTGTAGAGGACAGATAGATAAATGGAGGGAGCTAGGAGGAGGAGAGGACAGGGAGATAAATGGAGGGAGCTAGGAGGAGGAGAGGACAGATAGATAAATGGAGGGAGCTAGGAGGAGGAGAGAACAGAGAGATAAATGGAGGGAGCTAGTGTAACGGCGATCCTCCTCCTCTTCATCAGAAGAGGATGAGCAGGGATTGAACCAAGATGCAGCGGATGTTGAAGACATAATTTATTAAACAAGACGGGAAAAAACACGAAACGAAATACACTTGGATAAACTAACAAAATAACAAACGGTGTAGACAGATCTGGACGACGGACTCACATAACACACGAGAACGCACGAACAGGGAAAAAAGCCTACACATAAATGACGAAGAACAAACAAACCGAAACAGTCCCGTATGGTGCGACAAACACTGACACAGGAGACAACCACCCACAACGAACACTGTGAGACAACCTACCTAAATATGACTCTTAATTAGAGGAACGCCAAACACCTGCCTCTAATTAAGAGCCATACCAGGCAACCCATAAACCAACATAGACACAGAAAACATAGAATGCCCACCCAAACTCACGTCCTGACCAACTAACACATACAACAAACTAACAGAAATAGGTCAGGAACGTGACATAACCCCCCCCATAAGGTGCGAACTCCGGGCGCACCAGCACAAAGTCTAGGGGAGGGTCTGGGTGGGCATCTGACCACGGTGGTGGCTCAGGCTCCGGGCGAGGTCCCCACCCCACCATAGTCAATCCCAGCTTCCATTTCCCCCTATTAATGACCACCCTCATCTTACCCCCACTAAATCCTTTTGGTAACATCGACACCAGGGGCAGCACCGGGACAGAGGGATAGCTCAGGACAGAGGGATAGCTCAGGACAGAGGGATAGCTCAGGATAGTAAGGTAACTCAGGATAGAGGGGCAACTCCGGACTGAAAGGCAGCTCCGGACAGAGAGACAGCTCTGGACTGAGGGGCAGTTCTGAATAAATAGCCGCTCTGGGCTAAGGGACAGCTCATGACTGGCTGACGGCTCTGGACGCTCATGGCTGGCTGACGGCTCTGGACGCTCATGGCTGGCTGACGGCTCTGGACGCTCATGGCTGGCTGACGGCTCTGGACGCTCATGGCTGGCTGACGGCTCAGGACGCTCATGGCTCACTGACGGCTCTGGCAGATCCTGTCTGGTTGGCGGCTCTGGCAGATCCTGTCTGGTTGGCGGCTCTGGCAGATCCTGTCTGGTTGGCGGCTCTGGCAGATCCTGTATGGTTGGCGGCTCTGGCAGATCCTGACTGACGACTGGCTCTAGCGGCTCCTGACTGACTATCGGCTCTGACGGCTCGGGACAGACGGGCGGCTCTAATGGCTCGGGACAGACGGTTGGCTCAGACGGCGCTGGGGAGACGGATGGCTCAGACGGCGCTGGGGAGACGGATGGCTCAGACGGCGCTGGGGAGACGGATGGATCAGATGGCGCTGCGGAGACGGATGGCTCAGACTGCTCCTGTCTGGCGGAAGGCTCTGGCTGCTCCTGTCTGGCGGAAGGCTCTGTAGGCTCATGGCAGACGGACAGCTTTGCAGGCTCATGGCAGACAGGCAGTTCATGCGCCGTTGGGCAGACGGCAGACTCTGGCCGGCTGAGACGCACTGTAGGCTTGGTGCGTGGTGCCGGAACTGGAGGCACCTGACTGAGGACACGCACTTCAAGCCTAGTGCGGGGAGCAGGGACAGGGCACACTGACCTCTCGAAGCGCACTATATGCCTGGTGCGTGGTACCGGACTGAGGGCACGCACCTCAGGACGAGTGCGGGGAGAAACAACAGTGTGCACAGGACTTAGGAGACGCACAGGTGGCTTAGTGCGCGGTGCCGGAACTGGAGGCACTGGGCTGGAGACACGCACCATAGAGAGAGTGCGTGGAGGAGGAACAGGGCTCTGAAAACGCACTGGAAGCCTGGTGCGTAGTGTAGGCACTGGTGGTACTGGGCTGGGGCGGGGAGGTAGTGCCGGAAATACCGGACCGTGAAGGCGTACTGGCTCCCTTGAGCACCGAGCCTGCCCAACCTTACCTGGTTGAATGCTCCCCGTCGCCCGACCAGTGCGGGGAGGTGGAATAACCCGCACCGGGCTATGTAGGCGAACCGGGGACACCATGCGTAAGGCTGGTGCCATGTACGCCGGCCCGAGGAGACGCACTGGAGACCAGACGCGTTGAGCCGGCCTCATGACACCTGGCTCAATGCCCAATCTAGCCCTACCAGTGCGGGGAGGTGGAATAACCCGCACTGGGCTATGCACTCGTACAGGAGACACCGTGCGCTCTACTGCGTAACACGGCGCCTGCCCGTACTCCCGCTCTCCACGGTAAGCCTGGGAAGTGGGCGCAGGTCTCCTACCTGCCCTCGGCCCATTACCTCTTAGCCCCCCCCCCCCAAGAAATTTTTGGGGTCTCCTCTCGGGCTTCCAGCCACGTCTCCTTGCTGCCTCCTCATACCACCGCTCTTGGGCTCTCGCTGCCTCCATCTCCTCACGAGCGCGGCAATATTCCCCAATGTGAGCCCAGTGTCCTTTACCATCCAGCTCATCCTCCCAAGTCCAGTAGTCCTGTGTATAATCCTAATCGAACTCACGCCGCTTGGTTCTGGATCGGTGGGTGTTTCTGTAACGGCGATCCTCCTCCTCTTCATCAGAAGAAGATGAGCAGGGATTGAACCAAGATGCAGCGGATGTTGAAGACATAATTTATTAAACAAGACGGGAAAAAACACGAAACGAAATACACTTGGATAAACTAACAAAATAACAAACGGTGTAGACAGATCTGGACGACTGACTCACATAACACACGAGAACGCACGAACAGGGAAAAAAGCCTACACATAAATGACGAAGAACAACCAAACCGAAACAGTCCCGTATGGTGCGACAAACACTGACACAGGAGACAACCACCCACAACGAACACTGTGAGACAACCTACCTAAATATGACTCTCAATTAGAGGAACGCCAAACACCTGCCTCTAATTAAGAGCCATACCAGGCAACCCATAAACCAACATAGACACAGAAAACATAGAATGCCCACCCAAACTCACGTCCTGACCAACTAACACATACAACAAACTAACAGAAATAGGTCAGGAACGTGACAGCTAGGAGGAGGAGAGGACAGGGAGATAAATGGAGGGAGCTAGGAGGAGGAGAGGACAGGGAGATAAATGGAGGGAGCTAGGAGGAGGAGAGGACAGATAGATAAATGGAGGGAGCTAGGAGGAGGAGAGGACAGGGAGATAAATGGAGGGAGCTAGGAGGAGGAGAGGACAGATAGATAAATGGAGGGAGCTAGGAGGAGGAGAGGACAGATAGATAAATGGAGGGAGCTAGGAGGAGGAGAGGACAGATAGATAAATGGAGGGAGCTAGGAGGAGGAGAGGACAGAGAGATAAATGGAGGGAGCTAGGAGGAGGAGAGGACAGAGAGATAAATGGAGGGAGCTAGGAGGAGGAGAGGACAGATAGATAAATGGAGGGAGCTAGGAGGAGGAGAGGACAGAGAGATAAATGGAGGGAGCTAGGAGGAGGAGAGGACAGGGAGATAAATGGAGGGAGCTAGGAGGAGGAGAGGACGATAAATGGAGGGAGTTAGGAGGAGGAGAGAACAGAGAGATAAATGGAGGGAGCTAGGAGGAGGAGAGGACGATAAATGGAGGGAGTTAGGAGGAGGAGAGGACAGAGAGATAAATGGAGGGAGCTAGGAGGAGGAGAGGACGATACATGGAGGGAGTTAGGAGGAGGAGAGGACAGAGAGATAGATGGAGGGAGGGAGGGAGGGAGGGAGGGAGGGAGGGAGGGAGGGAGGGAGGGACTGAACATATAAGAATTTTCAATAGACAGGGAGGTAGGAGGTAGAGAATATGGACGTGTACTCACACAAAAATAACACACACATACTGTACACACACACATACACAGGCATAGCAATAGAGTGAGTCAGTGAGTCAGTGAGTCAGCAGGAGGGATGTCATCAGCTTCAGCTCATACAGTACACACACACAGTACACACACAGTACACACACAGTACACACACAGTAGACACAATACACACAATACACACACACAGTACAAGCACAGTACACACACAGCACACACAGTACACATAATACACGCACACAGTACACTCACAGTACACACACAGCACACACAGTACACACACACAGTACACACACAGTACACACACATAGTACACACCCAGTACACACAGTACACACACAGTACATACAGTGCACACACAGTACACACAGTACACACACACAGCACACACACAGTACACACACACAGTACAAACACAGTACACACACATAGTACACACACAGTACACACAGTACACACACAGTACATACAGTGCACACACAGTACACACAGTACACACACACAGACCACAGACAGTACACACACACAACAAACACAGTACACACACACAGTACACACCCAGTACACACACAGTACACACAGTACACACACAGTACACACACACAGACCACAGACAGTACACACACACAGCAAACACACAGTACACACACAGTACACACACAAACAGTACACACAGTACACAAACACAGCAGACAACACACAGTACACACAGTACACAAACACAGCAGACAACACACATTACACACAGTACAAACAGTACACACACAGTTCACCCACACAGTACATACAGTACACAAACACAGTACACACAGTACACACACACACACAGTACACACAGTACACACACACAGTACACACACAGTACCCTCAGTACACAAATAAACAGTACACACACAGTACACACACAGCACACACACAGTACACACACACACAATACACACACAGTACACACACAGAGCACACACACACAATACACACACAGTACACACAAAGTACACACACACACACACACACAGCACACACACAGTACACACACACAATACACACACAGTACACACACAGTACACACACACACAATACACACACAGTACACACACAGTACACACACACACACAGCACACACACAGTACACACACACAATACACACACAGTACGCACACAGTACACACACACACAATACACACACAGTACACACACAGTACACACACAATACACACACAGTACACACACACAGCACACACACACAATACACACAGTACACACACACAGCACACACACACAGTACACACACAGTACACACACACACATAATACACACACAGTACACACACACAATACACACACAGTACACACACACAGCACACACACACAGTACACACACAGTACACACACAATACACACACAGTACACACACACACAATACACACACAGTACACACACAGTACACACACACAATACACACACAGTACACACACACACACAATACACACACAATACACACACAATACACACACAGTACACGCACACAATACACACACAGTACACACACACAATACACACACAGTACACACACACACACACACACACAGTACACACACAGTACACACACAGTACACACACACAGAACATACACAGTACTCACACACAACCTATACTTCAATACTGCTGCCCTCTCCTTCTTTATTGGCCACCAGGAGTGTTGACACACAGAGTGAGGGAGTAGAGGTCAAGGAGGAAGGTTGGAACATGGCCATACACACCTGATATCCCTCATGACAAACACACAAGAGGGCATTCTAACTTCATGTATCTGTGCACATACATGCATGAGTGTGTCTGTCTATTGTGTGTGTGTGTGTGTGTGTGTGTGTGTGTGTGTGTGTGTGTGTGTGTGTGTGTGTGTGTGTGTGTGTGTGTGTGTGTGTGTGTGTGTGTGTGTGTGTGTGTGTGTGTGTGTGTGTGCACACACAGTACACACACACAGACCCCAGACAGTACACACACACAGCAAACACACAGTACACACACAGTACACACACAAACAGTACACACAGTACACAAACACAGCAGACAACACACATTACACACAGTACAAACAGTACACACACAGTTCACCCACACAGTACATACAGTACACAAACACAGTACACACAGTACACACACACACACACAGTACACACAGTACACACACACACAGTACACACACAGTACCCTCAGTACACAAATAAACAGTACACACACAGTACACACACAGTACACACACACACAATACACACACAGTACACACACACAGCACACACACACAATACACACACAGTACACACACAGTACACACACACAATACACACACAGTACACACACAGTACACACACACAATACACACATAGTACACACACAGTACACACACACACACAGCACACACACAGTACACACACACAATACACACACAGTACGCACACAGTACACACACACACAATACACACACAGTACACACACAGTACACACACAATACACACACAGTACGCACACAGTACACACACACACACAGCACACACACGCAGTACACACACAGTACACACACAGTACACACACAGTACACGCACAGTACACACACACAATACACACACAGTACACACACAATACACACATAATACACACACAGTACACACACACAATACACACACAGTACACACACAATACACACACAGTACACACACACACAATACACACACAGTACACACACAGTACACACACAGTACACACACACAATACACACACAGTACACACACACACACACAATACACACACAATACACACACAGTACACACACAGTACACGCACAGTACACACACACAATACACACACAGTACACACACACAGTACACACACACAATACACACACAATACACACACAATACACACACAGTACACACACAGTACACACACAGTACACACACACAGTACATACACAGTACTCACACACTACCTATACTTCATGACTGCTCCCCTCTCCTTCTTTATTGGCCACCAGGAGTGTTGACACACAGAGTGAGGGAGTAGAGGTCAAGGAGGAAGGTTGGAACATGGCCATACACACCTGATATCCCTCATGACAAACACACAAGAGGGCATTCTAACTTCATGTATCTGTGCACATACATGCATGAGTGTGTCTGTCTATTGTGCGTTTGTGTGTGTGTGTGTGTGTGTGTGTGTGTGTGTGTGTGTGTGTGTGTGTGTGTGTGTGTGTGTGTGTGTGTGTGTGTGTGTGTGTGTGTGTGTGTGTGTGTGTGTGTGTGTGTGTGTGTGCACACACAGTACACACACACAGACCACAGACAGTACACACACACAGCAAACACACAGTACACACACAGTACACACACAAACAGTACACACAGTACACAAACACAGCAGACAACACACATTACACACAGTACAAACAGTACACACACAGTTCACCCACACAGTACATACAGTACACAAACACAGTACACACAGTACACACACACACACACACAGTACACACAGTACACACACACACACAGTACACACACAGTACCCTCAGTACACAAATAAACAGTACACACACAGTACACACACAGTACACACACACACAATACACACACAGTACACACACACAGCACACACACACAATACACACACAGTACACACACAGTACACACACACACACAGCACACACACAGTACACACACACAATACACACACAGCACACACACAGTACACACACACAATACACACACAGTACGCACACAGTACACACACACACAATACACACACAGTACACACACAGTACACACACAATACACACACAGTACGCACACAGTACACACACACACACAATACACACACAGCACACACACGCAGTACACACACAGTACACACACAGTACACACACACAATACACACACAGTACACACACAATACACACATAATACACACACAG
Organism: Salvelinus fontinalis; assembly: GCF_029448725.1. Classification (NCBI taxonomy): domain Eukaryota; kingdom Metazoa; phylum Chordata; class Actinopteri; order Salmoniformes; family Salmonidae; genus Salvelinus; species Salvelinus fontinalis. Next base: position 169,564 of record NW_026600544.1, read on the forward strand.
TACACACACACAATACACACACAGTACACACACAATACACACACAGTACACACACACACAATACACACACAGTACACACACAGTACACACACACAATACACACACAGTACACACACACACACACAATACACACACAATACACACACAGTACACACACAGTACACACACAGTACACACACACAATACACACACAGTACACACACAGTACACACACACAATACACACACAATACACACACAATACACACACAGTACACACACAGTACACACACAGTACACACACACACAGTACATACACAGTACTCACACACAACCTATACTTCATGACTGCTCCCCTCTCCTTCTTTATTGGCCACCAGGAGTGTTGACACACAGAGTGAGGGAGTAGAGGTCAAGGAGGAAGGTTGGAACATGGCCATACACACCTGATATCCCTCATGACAAACACACAAGAGGGCATTCTAACTTCATGTATCTGTGCACATACATGCATGAGTGTGTCTGTCTATTGTGTGTGTGTGTGTGTGTGTGTGTGTGTGTGTGTGTGTGTGTGTGTGTGTGTGTGTGTGTGTGTGTGTGTGTGTGTGTGTGTGTGTGTGTGTGTGTGTGTGTGTGTGTGTGTGTGTGTGTGTGGCAGCAGGGTCTGTCGTACTTCTAAAGGTTCTGCTCTTACCATGCGGTGGCAGTCTAGGAGAGGTCAGGGCATGGCCGGGGGGAGGCAGAGAGCTCTAGGACAGATGGCCAGGAGGGACAAACAGGTCATTGAATGTGTTAGGGCCATCAGGCCATAGTAGGAGCATTAGACAGGATGTTACTAGTTTAGATATCAGATGGTGACTGTGACTTTAATCTCTTGACTTTTCTGTCAGTGCTGTATGCCCCTCAGGGGTTTCTGTAGCAGAAGTGATGTATAGGGGATTTTTTGAGGTGAGAGAGAGAGCGAGAGAGCGAGAGAGAGAGAGAGAGAGAGAGAGAGAGAGAGAGAGAGAGAGAGAGAGAGAGAGAGAGAGAGAGAGAGAGAGAGAGAGAGAGAGAAGGAGTAAAAAGAGGTGTGGAAAGGAAGAGGGGAGCAGATATCTGTGAGGAGTGTGTTTTAGTGTTTTAGTGAGGCTCATTGCATTTCTAGAATTCCTTGTTCTTTCATTCATTAGTGCTGGTGTTATCTCCGTCTGATTGTTAGCCCAATTAGACTGTGGTGCTTCACTGGCTGGTTAGAAACACACACTAATTGAAGACAGAGGACTCTCTCTGCATCTTTCTCTCTCCTCTATCTCTCTCTCATATCAGATCAGATAGTAAATACCACGATATTCTGTCTCTAGCAATGGATGGATGGATGCATGGAGGGGAGAGGAGAGGAGAGGAGAGGAGAGGAGAGGAGAGGAGAGGAGAGGAGAGGAGAGGAGAGGAGAGGAGAGGAGAGGAGAGGAGAGGAGAGGAGAGAGAAGAAAAGAGAGGAGAAACGAGAGGAGAAAAGGGAGGAGAGGAGAAGAGAGAAGAGAATAGGGAGGAGGAGAGGAGAGAAGAGAAAAGGGAGGAGAGGAGAATATGTTAGGCCAGAGCAGAGTGAGTCAGTGTGTGTTGTTGTGGTGATCTTCTCTCTGTTAATCAGTATAGAGCTCTGATTCACATCTTTAGCCCATCACGAACTAACACACAGTCTGTCTGTAGGCCTGTGTGCTCCAGTGCACTTTCCTCTGCACGTGACACTTCTATATCTGTGTATCTCTGTACTGTACAGAAAGCAGAGTTCTCAGCATCTCGTTTAACCTTTGTGTTCCAGTCAATTACAGTTTAGTTCAGTTGGACAGTGCTATACCCCAGGGGGATGGCAGGCACTGCTTTGATTACCACATAATGATCACACACATACACAAACACACACAATCTTGTACAGCTAACCTTGTGGGGACACACAATTCAATCCCATTCAAAATACTATTTTCCCTAACCCCTAAACCTAACCCTAACCTTTACTCTTACCTTAACCCTAAACCTAACCTCAACCCAAAAACCTAACCTTAACCCTAAACCTAACCTTAACCCAAAAACCTAACCTTAACCCTAAACCTAACCTTAACCCTAAACCTAACCTTAACCCTAAACCTAACCTTAACCCAAAAACCTAACCTTAACCCTAAACCCAACCCTAGCTCCTAACCCTAAAACTAACCCTAGCTCCTAACCCTAAAACTAACCCTAGCTCCTAACCCTAAACCTAACCGTAGCTCCTTACCCTAACCCTAACTCCTAACCCTTAACATAATTATAACACTAATTATAACCTTAACCCTAATCCCCCTAGAAATAGTATTTGACATTGTGGTTACCAACAAAATGTCCCCAGTTGGTCAAATATTTGTTTGTTTACTATTATGACCAAAAGTCACCACAAGAATAGTTAAACACCTCCACACATACACACACACACACACACACACACACACACACACACACACACACACACACACACACACACACACACACACACACACACACACACACACACACACACACACACACACACACACACACACACACACCCTTGAGACTTAGGCGCCAATAACAGATCTTCTCTCCATGTATAACCCTGGAGCTTCAACCACTCCCCTCCTCCTCCTCCTCCTCCCACTCCTCTTCCATCCCCCTGTCTCCTCCTCCCTCCTCCTCCCCCTCCTCCTCCTCCCTCCTCCTCCTCCTCCCCCTCCCACTCCTCCTCCTTTTCCCTCCCCCTGTCTCCTCCTCCTCCGTACCCCTGTCACCTCCTCCTCCCGCCTCCCTCCTCCTCCTCCCTCCCCCTGTCTCCTCCTCCTCCTCCCACTCCTCTTCCCTCCCCCTGTCTCCTCCTCCTCCCTTCCCCTGTCTCCTCCTCCCGCCTCCCTCCTCCTCCTCCGTCTCCTCCTCCTCCTCCCACTCCTCTTCCCTCCCCCTGTCTCCTCCTCCCCCTCCTCCTCCTCCTCCCACTCCTCTTCCTTCCCCCTATCTCCTCCTCCCTCCTCCTCCTCCTCCCCCTCCCACTCCTCCTCCTCTTCCCTCCCCCTGTCTCCTCCTCCTCCTCACAAACTTCACTATTAGTATTATTTTGGAGAGAGAGGGACTGTAGATTAAATTAACCCCTACTTTACAAGACCTTAGGGATGAAGAGGAGAAAGGGAGAGGAGGAGGAAGGGACAGGAGGAGGGAGAAGAGGAGAAAGGGACAGGAGGAGAAATGGATAGGAGGAGGAAGGGAGAGGAGGAGGAATGGAGAGGAGGAGGAAGGGCGGAGGAGGAGGAAGGGAGAGGAGGAGAAAGGGAGAGGTGGAGGAAGGGAGAAGAGGGAGGTTTTTGGAAACCAATTACCACTAAACTCATTCGTCCAGAAAAATAACACTGTACAATTAACACACACACACAGACACACACACACTTTATTTCTGCCACCTCCCCTGGCCATTCAGATAAATGCATATTAACTGTTCTAATTCCACTAAATTAACGAGTCTGGCCTCAATTACACTGCTAATTGTACACTGAGAGTTGTCCGGTCTGGTGTGTGTGTGTGTGTGTGTGTGTGTGTGTGTGTGTGTGTGTGTGTGTGTGTGTGTGTGTGTGTGTGTGTGTGTGTGTGTGTGTGTGTGTGTGTGTGTGTGTGTGCGTGCGTGTGTTAGATATTACCTTTTAAAGTAATAGCCGGTCCCCATCCCCCTTTGGTCCAATTAGGGAGTGTGTAATTGGCTGGTGTGTTCATTTAGGGGCTGTTCTATTGGCTGCCCTGGTTTCATTAGTGATGTGGTCCAGCTAGGGACAGAGAGGGGAACAGATAGAGAGGGTGGGGGGTGGGGGGGTATTTGATAGACAATACTGGATTGTCCTCTTTTATCAAGATCACTGTGGGAATATAAACTCTATCACCTTGTCTAAATGAACGGACGCACACCCTCTCTCTCCACCCAGCGCCAAACACACCCTCTCTCTCCACCCAGCACCAAACACACCCTCTCTCTCCACCCAGCACCAAACACACCCTCTCTCTCCACCCAGCACCAAACACACCCTCTCTCTCCACCCAGCACCAAACACACCCTCTCTCCACCCAGCACCAAACACACCCTCTCTCTCCACCCAGCGCCAAACACACCCTCTCTCTCCACCCAGCACCAAACACACCCTCTCTCTCCACCCAGCACCAAACACACCCTCTCTCTCCACCCAGCACCAAACACACCCTCTCTCTCCACCCAGCACCAAACACAACCTCTCTCTCCACCCAGCACCAAACACACCCTCTCTCTCCACCCAGCACCAAACACACCCTCTCTCCACCCAGCACCAAACACACCCTCTCTCTCCACCCAGCGCCAAACACACCCTCTCTCTCCACCCAGCACCAAACACAACCTCTCTCTCAACCCAGCGCCAAACACACCCTCTCTCTCCACCCAGCACCAAACACACCCTCTCTCTCAACCCAGCACCAAACACACCCTCTCTCTCCACCCAGCACCAAACACAGCCTCTCTCTCCACCCAGCGCCAAACACACCCTCTCTCTCCACCCAGCACCAAACACAACCTCTCTCTCCACCAAGCACCAAACACGCCCTCTCTCTCCACCCAGCACCAAACACACCCTCTCTCTCAACCGAGCGCCAAACACACCCTCTCTCTCCACCCAGCACCAAACACACCCTCTCTCTCAACCCAGCACCAAACACACCCTCTCTCTCCACCCAGCACCAAACACAACCTCTCTCTCCACCCAGCACCAAACACACCCTCTCTATCCACCCAGCGCCAAACACACCCTCTCTCTCAACCCAGCACCAAACACACCCTCTCTCTCAACCCAGCGCCAAACACACCCTCTCTCTCCACCCAGCACCAAGCACACCCTCTCTCTCAACCGAGCCCCAAACACAAATGGGAACTCCCTGACAAGTGTACTTGTCACATCAATATAATTTGTGCTACGTGTGACATTGCAACACAATAAATAAAGAGTACACAAACAACTGTTGCAACACAATAAATAAAGACTACACAAACAACTGTTGGAACTTTGGAACCATTTATCTTCTCAACAAAGTTACATTTCATTGGTCCTGTGTTTGTGTTTTCCATCTCCTCCATTGTGCCTGGTGTTTCATTGGTCCTGTGTTTGTGTTTTCCATCTCCTCCGTTGTGCCTGGTGTTTCATTGGTCCTGTGTTTGTGTTTTCCATCTCCTCCGTTGTGCCTGGTGTTTCATTGGTCCTGTGTTTGTGTTTTCCATCTCCTCCGTTGTGCCTGGTGTTTCATTGGTCCTGTGTTTGTGTTTTCCATCTCCTCTGTTGTGCCTGGTGTTTCATTGGTCCTGTGTTTGTGTTTTCCATCTCCTCCGTTGTGCCTGGTGTTTCATTGGTCCTGTGTTTGTGTTTTCCATCTCCTCCGTTGTGCCTGGTGTTTCATTGGTCCTGTGTTTGTGTTTTCCATCTCCTCCGTTGTGCCTGGTGTTTCATTGGTCCTGTGTTTGTGTTTTCCATCTCCTCCGTTGTGCCTGGTGTTTCATTGGTCCTGTGTTTGTGTTTTCCATCTCCTCCGTTGTGCCTGGTGTTTCATTGGTCCTGTGTTTGTGTTTTCCATCTCCTCCGTTGTGCCTGGTGTTTCATTGGTCCTGTGTTTGTGTTTTCCATCTCCTCCGTTGTGCCTGGTGTTTCATTGGTCCTGTGTTTGTGTTTTCCATCTCCTCCGTTGTGCCTGGTGTTTCATTGGTCCTGTGTTTGTGTTTTCCATCTCCTCCGTTGTGCCTGGTGTTTCATTGGTCCTGTGTTTGTGTTTTCCATCTCCTCCGTTGTGCCTGGTGTTTCATTGGTCCTGTGTTTGTGTTTTCCATCTCCTCCGTTGTGCCTGGTGTTTCATTGGTCCTGTGTTTGTGTTTTCCATCTCCTCCGTTGTGCCTGGTGTTTCATTGGTCCTGTGTTTGTGTTTTCCATCTCCTCCGTTGTGCCTGGTGTTTCATTGGTCCTGTGTTTGTGTTTTCCATCTCCTCCGTTGTGCCTGGTGTTTCATTGGTCCTGTGTTTGTGTTTTCCATCTCCTCCGTTGTGCCTGGTATGTGGAAAGGGTGCCTGCACACAACACTTCCTCATTAGATTGCGTCAGTGAAGCCGGTAATTACATCATTTTTTCCCGCGGCGTATAAGAATTGTACTAGTAGTGAAAAGATGAATGTCTACTATAGTCAGTGACTGCAGTAATCATTATCCATGTTGTGTCATGTGGAAATGTAAGTCTATTTGTGTTTGATTAGATTTTTCTCAGTCTTTTTACCTGTTTATTGGGGTTTGATGGTTTAGACGGATTTCAGATTGTCAAGAAAATGGTCTAAATCAGGGATATTCAAATGTTATCCTAGGAGGTCCAGATCACTGCTGCTTTTCTGTTCTACCTGATAATGAACTGCAAACACCTGGTATCCCAGGTCTAGATCAGTCCCTGATTAGAAGGGTAGTATAAAAACTGTGGTCAAGCTCCATATTTGAATTTGAGGGGTATAAAGCCATCCTGTAATGCACTCTATACACATCTGAACATCTAAACATACATCAATGGGTCAGACCCAAGGCATTGTTTGAGAGAGCTATGAGTGTCTGTCCAGGGACCATGCATTCTAACTGGAGTGGACCCCAGCCTTTTATCATAGTGGTAGAATCCAAGGTAACGTTCAACAAGGCTCTGTTGGAATGTCAGAGATAACAGCCAGCCTTTGTTTATGTGGAATTGGAACACTGAGAACTCTGGAACATCTGCCATACTATTCTATCTATCACCATGGACACCAGAAAGGACCGACAGGGAGAGGAGGAGAGGGGGAGGAATCAAATCAAATGTTTTTATAAAGCCCTTTTTACATCAGCAGATGTCACAAAGTGCTATACAGAAACCCAGCCTAAAACCCCAAACAGCAAGCAATGCAGATGTAGAAGCACAGTGGCCAGGAAGAACTCCCTAGAAAGGCTGGAACCTAGGAAGAAACCTAGAGAGGAACCAGGCTATGAGGGGTGGCCAGTCCTCTTCTGACTGTACCGGGTGGAGATTATAAGAGAGCATGGTCATTAAGGCCAGATCATTCTTCAAGATGTTCAAACGTTCATAGATGACTAGCAGAGTCAAATAATAATCACAACGGTTTTCAAGGGTGCAACAGGTCAGTACCTCAGGAGTAAATGTCAGTTGGTTTTTCATAGCAGAGGAGGTGGGGAGGTAAGGGGGGAGTACGGGAGGGGGAGAAGGGTGATGGTCTTTGAACATGTTCCAGAGAGCAGAGTGGTGATGACACCGACACATACACACACATGAACACCTAGTTTCTGGTCTGTCTGTCCTTATGAAAATGGCTTGATGACTCTGTGTGATTGGCTGTCCAAACAATGGACTACTCATCTCATTATTCTGTCCTCCTGCCCTCTCCTCTCTCTCCTCTCCCTCTTCTCCTTCACTTCCTCTTCTCTTTCAAATAAAATACAATTGTGGAATACCGTGAAATACTTTCTTACGAGCCCTTTCCCAACAATGCAGTTAAAACAATTAACAAATAGATACAAATAAAATAGTAACACAAGAAAATAGCACAATAAATAACAATAACGAGGCTATTTACAGGAGTAGTGGTATTGAGTCAGTCTGCTGGTGTACGAGGTAGTTGTATATAGGAGTAGTGGTACCGAGTCAGTGGGCTGGTGTACGAGGTAGTTGTATACAGGAGTAGTGGTACCGAGTCAGTATGCTGGTGTACGAGGTAGTTGTATACAGGAGTAGTGGTACCGAGTCAGTGTGCTGGTGTACGAGGAAGTTGGGGTGATTGATTCCTCTGTGTGTTTCTCTTCTTTCCTGTCTTTCCTCTTCTCTGTCTTCTCTTTCCTCTTCTTCTCTTCTCTGACCCCCCCAGGGAGACATTCTGTCCGTTCCTTCTGAAAATGAATCATAGAAAACCCATTTACCGCAGGCTCCATCCTCCCCCTTCTCCCCCTCTCTCCCTTTCCTCTTTCTCACCTTCCCTTTCTCATTTTCCCCCTCTCATCCACCTCCTCTCATTTCCTCTATCCCTATCCCATTCCTCCCTCTCTCTTCTCCCTTTTCACATCTCTCTCCTTCCTCTCTCTCTCTTCTCACCTTATCCTTCTCTGTCTCCTTTTTCATCTCTCTCCCCTTGCTATTTCACTCTCTCTTTCCCTCCTTCCCTCTCCCTATTCCTCCTTCCCTCTTTCTCCTTTTTCTTCCCCTGTCCGAGGGTCACACGTGTTCCAGAGCTGTCTGAGATGTGGTGTATAGCAGGTAGGGTAACACATGTTGATACCAGAGTGTTGCCACGGACCACTTTGCCACTGTGAATTAAACATTAAGATGAAATAAACCCTCATGCTCCCACTGATCTATTTTTTATCAAACACTCTGCCTCGTTAGGCCTCTCTGATCCACTGTGTGCCTGCGTTTGTGTGCGTGTGTGTGCGTCTGTGTCTGTGTGTGCGTGTGCGTGTGTGTGTGGTTGTGTGTGTGTGTGCGTCTGTGTCTGTGTGTGCGTGTGCGTGTGTGTGTGGTTGTGTGTGTGTGTGTCTATTTTTAACAAACCTGCTGAGCCAGTCTTTACCGCAGTGTAGAAAAGGACCAAGAGTACCTTCTATAGGCCAGGGGTTCAACCTCACTCACTCACTCACTCACTCACTCACTCACTCACTCACACACACACACACACACACAAACACACACACACACACACACACACATACACACACACACACACACATACATACACACACATACACACTCACACATACAAAAAACCTACACACTCACTCACTCACACATACACACACAACACACATACACAAACACACACACATACACACACACACTCACTCACACAAACACATACATATACATACACACACACACATTTGGTCAGACACACACAAACACACACTTGCTTACGTGTGTGATTGTCATCAGAATTTGTTCCCTATGTTTTTATCTAACAGACAAAATATATGAAAAGATGACTTAAATAAGAGGGAAGTGGATGAAGGAAAGGGAAGATGATGAAGAGGAGAGAAGAGTATGAAGGAAAGGGAAGAGGATGAAGGAGAGGGAAGAGGATGAAGAAGAGGGAAGTGGATGAAGGAAAGGGAAGAGGATGAAGGAGAGGGAAGAGGATGTAGGAAAGGGAAGAGGATGGAGAGGGAAGAGGATGAAGGAAAGGGAAGAGGATGAAGGAGAGGGAAGAGGATGTAGGAAAGGGAAGAGGATGGAGAGGGAAGAGGATGAAGGAAAGGGAAGAGGATGAAGGAGCGGGAAGAGGATGTAGGAAAGGGAAGAGGATGAAGGAAAGGGTAGAGGATGAAGGAGAGGGAAGAGGATGAAGGAGAGGTAAGAGGATGAAAGATAGGGAAGAGGATGAAGGAGAGGGAAGTGGATGAAGGAAAGGCAAGAGGATGAAGGAGAGGGAAGAGGATGTAGGAAAGGGAAGAGGATGAAGGAAAGGGAAGAGGATGAAGGAGAGGGAGAGGGAAGAGGATGAAGGAGAGGTAAGAGGATGAAGGAGAGGGAAGAGGATGAAGAGGAGGGAAGAGGATGAAGGAGAGGGAAGAGGATGAAGGAAAGGGAAGAGGATGAAGGAGAGGGAAGAGTATGAAGGAAAGGGAAGGGAAGAGGATGAATGAGAGGGAAGAGGATGAAGGAGAGGGAAGAGGATGAAGGAGAGGGAAGGATGAATGAGAGGGAAGAGGATGAAGGAGGGGAAAGAGGATGAAGGAGAGGGAAGAGGATGAAGGAGAGGGAAGAGGATGAAGGAGAAGGAAGAGGATGAATGAGAGGGAAGAGAATGAAGGAGAGGGAAGAGGATGAAAGAGAGGGAAGAGGATGAAGGAGAGGGAAGAGGATGAAGGAGAGGGAAGAAAATGAAGGAGAGGGAAGAGGATGAAGAGGATGAAAGAGTATGAAGAGGAGGGAAGAGTATGAAGGAAAGGGAAGAGGATGAAGGAGAGGGAAGATGATGAAGGAGGGGGAAGAGGATTAAGGAGAGGGAAGATGATGAAGGAGAGGGAAGATGATGAACGAAAGGGAAGAGGATGAAGGAAAGGGAAGAGGATGAAGGAGAAGGAAGAGGATAAAGAGGAGGGAAGAGGATGAAGGAAAGGGAAGAGGATGAAGGAGAGGGAAGAGGATGAAGGAGAGGGAAGAGGATGAAGGAAAAGGAAGAGGATGAAGGAAAGGGAAGAGGATGAAGGAAAGGGAAGAGGATGAAGGGCAGCAGAGGGACCAGAGAAAGAAAGAATCAGAGAATGAGAGTGAGAGAGAGAGAGAGAGAGAGAGAGAGAGAGCATTGGTTCTTTCTGTAGAAACGCCTGTTCTTTTCTCCTGCTCTCTCTCTCACTCTTTCGCTCTCTCTCTTGGCGGTGGGGTGACAAATAAAAGAGCTGACAGTGGAGGCCACGTAGCACCTGCAGTGTCAGCGCTTTCCTTTGACCAGGACCGAGGGAGGGACGGAGGGTAGGAGCGGGGGAGACGGAGGGAGTAAGATTCACCCTTGCGGGACAACCCCTAAACCTTACACTTACCCCTCTATTAGCTACATCTGTCTCCCCTCTCTCTCTGTCTCTCTGTCTCCCCTCTCTCCCTCTCTCTCTGTCTCTCTGTCTCTCTCTAAATTCAATTTAAAGGGCATGGGAAACATACACTAAATGACCAAAAGTATGTGGACACCTGCTTGTCGAACATCTCATTCCAAAATCCTGGGTATTAATATGGAGTCAGTCCCCCCTTTGCTGCTAAAACAGCCTCCACTCTTCTGGGAAGGCTTTCTACTAGATGTTGGAACATTGCTGTGGGGACTTGCTTCCATTCAGCCACAAGAGCATTAGTGAGGTCAGGCACTGATGTTGGGCGATTAGGCCTGGCTCACAGTCGGCGTTCCAATTCATCCCAAAGGTGTTCGATGTGGTTGAGGTCAGGACTCTGTGTCAGCCAGTCAAGTTCTTCCACACCAATCTCGACAAACTATTTCTGTATGGACCTCACTTTGTGCACAGGCTTTACACCACTCCAGCCGATGCTTGGCATTGCATATGGTGATCTTAGGCTTGTGTGAGGCTGCTCGGCCATGGAAACCCATTTCATGAAGCTCACGACAAACAGTTCTTGTGTTGACGTTGCTTCCAGAGGCAGTTTGGAACTCGGTAGAGAGTGTTGCAACTGAGGACAGGCGATGTTTACGCGCTTCAGCACTTGTTGGTCCCGTTCTGTGAGCTTGTGTGGCCTACCACTTTGCAGCTGAGCCATTGTTGCTCCTAGACGTTTCCACTTCACAAAAACAGCCCTTACAGTTGACCAGGGCAGCTCTGGCAGGGTAGAAATTTGACAAACTGACTTGTTAGAAAGGTGGCATCCTATGACGGTGCCACGTTGGAAGTTACTGAGCTCGTCAGTAAGGCCAATCTACTGCAATGTTTGTCTATGGAGATTGCATGGCTGTGTGCTCACTTTATACACTTGTCAGCAACGGGTGTGGCTGAAATAGCCGAATCAACACATTTGAAGGGGTGTGCACATACTTTTGTATATTTAGTGTATGTTTAAAGTGCCAAAGCAAGTTCAATTATTAACAAACGAAGACACAAAACAATATCAACAAAAACCTATTCCAAATGAACTGTAAACCTTGCACTCAAAAAAGTTTCAAAAAGATAAAGACAATTCAAGTGTTATATTAGCAGCTATGTGTTTTAGCAATATTGTAGTACGAAATAAACAGATAAATACTGGTGTTATTTACAGTGTTGTTTGTGCTCCACGGGCTGCCCTTTTCTCATGGTAACGAGCCACAAATCTAGGAGATATGGGAGTTTATCAATGTTTAATTTGTTTTAAAACTCTTTGTGGGACTGTGTGATCTTGGGATTAGGGTTAGAGTTAGAATTAGAGTTAGGAGGTTTAGTTTTAGGGGTTAAGGTTAGGTTAAAGTTAGGGTTAGGGAAAATATAATTTTGAATGGGAATCAATTGTTTGGTCCCCACAAGGATAGTACAACACACGTGTGTGTATGTGTGTGTGTGTGTGTGTGTGTGTCCATAAATGTGTGTGTGAGACAATGTCTCTCATGACTGAGTTGTGGCTAAACGAAGACATGGATAATATACAGTTGGCTGGGTTTTCGGTGCATCAGCAAGACAGAACAGCAACCTCCAGTAAGACAAGGGGTGGCAAAGCTTCAATACAGGACTAAGATTGAATCCTACTACACCGGCTCTAACGCTTGTCGGATGTGGCACCGCAGGGATTGCAAACTATTACGGATTACAAAGGGAAACCCAGCCGCGAGCTGCCCAATGAGCCTACCAGACAAGTTAAATGCCTTCCATGCTCGCTTCGAGGCAAGCACCACTGAACCATGCATGAGAGCACCAGCTATACTGGAAGACTGTGTGGTCACGCTCTCCGTAGCCGATGTGAGTAAAACCTTTAAACAGATCAACATTCAAAAGGCCACAGGGCTAGACGAATTACCAGAACGCATTCTCAGAGCATGCGCTGACCAACTGGCAAGTGTCTTCACTGACATTTTCAACCTCTCCCTGACCGAGTCTGTATTACCTACATGTTTTAAACAGACCACCATAGTCCCTGTATACAGATGATGCAATCTCTATTGCACTCCACACTGCCCTTCCCCACCTGAACAAAAGGAACACCTACCTTAAAATTCTGTTCGTTGACTACAGCTCAGCATTCAACACCATAGTGCCCTCAAAGCTCATCACTAAGCTAAGGATCCTGGGACTAAACACCTCCCTCTGCAACAGGATCCTGGACTTGCTGATGGGCCGCCACTAGGTGGTAAAGGTAGGCAACAACACATCTGCCACGCTGATCCTCAACATGGGGGGGCTCCCTTATGGGTGCGTGCTTAGTCCCCTCCTGTACTCCCTGCTCACCCATGTCTGCGTGGCCACACACGACTCCAACACCATCATTAAGTTTGCCAATGACACAACAGTGGTAGGCCTGATCACCGACAATGATGAGACAGTCTATAGGGAGGAGGTCAGAGACCTGGAAGTGTGGTGCCAGGACAACAATCACTCCCTCAACGTGAGCAAGACAACGGACCTGATCGTGGACTACAGGAAAAGGAGGGCCGAGCACGCCCCCATTCAGATCAATGGGGCTGTAGTGGGGCAGATTGAAGTTCTTTGGTGTCCACATTACAAACAAACTATCATAGTCCAAACACACCAAGACAGTCGTTAAGAGGGCATGACAAAGCCTATTCCCGCTCAGGAGACTGAAATTATTTGGAATGGGTCCTCAGTTCCTCAAAATGTATACAGCTGCACCATCGAGAGCATCCTGACTGGTTGCATCACTGCTTGGCTTGGTAACTGCTCGGCATCCGACCGCAAGGCACTACAGAGGGTAGTGCGGGTAGTGTGTATGGCCCAGTACATCACTGGGGCCAAGCTTTCTGCCATCCAGGACCTCTATACCAGGCGGTGTCAGAGGAAGGCCCTAACAATTATCAAAGACTCCAGCCACTCAAGTCATAGAATTTTCTCTCTGCTACCACACGGCAAGCGGTACCTTTGTTATGTCCAAAAGTCTTGTTAACAGCTTCTACCCCCAAGCCATAAGACTGCTAAACAGTTAATCAAATGGCTACCCAGACTATTTGCATTGACCCCCTTTTTTACATTACATTACATTGTCACTTTACCCCTATCTACATGTACCTACTACCTCAATAACCTCGACTAACCCGTACCCCTGCAAATTGACCCCATGGACCCCATGGAATACAGCCTTATTATTGTTATTTTATTGTGTTACTTTTTTTTGCTTAGTTTATTTATTAAATTTAGCAATTATTTTCTTACTTAAAAAAAACGGATTATTGCTGATTTGATTTGAAAGGGTATGAGATGTGCAGAATGAATATAAGCATCCTGGTGGTGAATACATAAACAGATCACTCTGTGAGAATGAGACAGGTAGTGAGAATGGGACAGGTAGTCAAGATGGGACAGGTTGTGAGAATGGAACAGGTAGTGAGAATAGGACAGGTAGTCAGGATGGGACAGGTAGTGAGGATGGGACAGGTAGTCAGGATGGGACAGGTAGTGAGAATAGGACAGGCAGTGAGAATGGGACAGGTAGTGAGAATGGGACAGGTAGTGAGAATGGGACAGGTAGAGAGGATGGGACAGGTAGTCATGATGGGACAGGTAGTGAGGATGGGACAGGTAGTGAGGATGGGACAGGTATTCATGATGGGACAGGTAGTGAGGATGGGACAGGTTGTGGGAATGGGACAGGTAGTCATGATGGGACAGGTAGTCAGGATGGCTTAGGTAGTGAGAATGGGACAGGTAGAGAGGATGGGACAGGTTGTGAGAATGGGACAGGTAGTCATGATGGGACAGGTAGTCAGGATGGCTTAGGTAGTGAGAATGGGACAGGTAGTCATGATGGGACAGGTAGTGAGGATGGGACATGTTGTCAATACACACATAATGAGAATGTCTATAGTGGTCAACACATCCTTCGACCGCACGTGACCATACTCCTACCATAAACACATAGTACCTGGTAGCACTGTGCACACATGCACACGCGTACACGCGCACACGCACACGCACATGCACGCACACGCACACGCACTGACACAAACCCTCACACTCCTTTGGTGAACGGACAATAACGGATAGCAATATGATTCAGCAACACCCGTGCCCTTCCCAAATCTGTGTAACACTCAAATGCTTCCTTGTCTGTTTATTTCCTCTGAACTTCAATTAATTGATTTCAGTTCCTATTTCTTCCTTTGTGAGAAAGTTGCTTGGCAGGGACTTCAAAAGAACAAGGGAGCCAGAGAGAGAGAGAAAAAATAAAGAGCTGACAAACTCATCCACCAGCACAATAACACAACAGAACACAAAGGAGGAGAAGAGCGAGAGAACGAAAGAGGCAGAGAGTTTTCTTTTCATCTGTTACTTGCTCACTGTGAGCTTGTGCCAAGACTCCCAAACAGAGACTGGTATCCTGTCTGGGGAGGGAGGGAGGGAGGGAGGGAGGGAGGGAGGGAGGGAGGGAGGGAGGGAGGGAGGGAGGGAGGGAAAATAAAGTGAGAGAGGTAAAGAAAAGTATGCCTGTAATTTTTTCATCTCTTCTAGGTCAGTACGATCTGTGCAATTTCTATCTGCCTGAAAATTAAATAACAAATACTCCTCCCCCCTACCATCCCCCTCTCCTCCCCTTTGTCTAGCCATTAACCTGTTGGATCTGACGTGGCAACTGCAGCCCTCTGAAGGCCCTGTGTTGAACAACGGTCTGAGTACTGCAGGACTAGCTGTCAACAGTGATGTGGCCACACTGCCCTCTGGAGGCAGAGGTGAGAACTACAACACTAGCACCCACAACACACCTGCCAGCTCCCGGCACAACTACAACAAGACTATTTTTCTTCTACTATTGTACTGTAGTTCTACTGGGCAGAGATACATAGTTCAGAACTCATTTTCCCAGAATGCAAACTTTCAATGTATTAATGGTTTTGCTATGTGATTACTGCTTACTGACATTGTGATGATCCTCTCCTCTCCTCTCTTCAACTCTCTCTTTTCTCTCTCTCTCGCTCGCCTCTCCTCGCCCATAGCTCCATGGCAAGGTCCTAACATCAGTATAGACAGTGGGGATGTGGAGGTGGGGAGGAGGGTGAGTCAGGAGATTCCTCCAGGGATGTTCTGGAGGTCTCTGCTTCACCTGGCCCAGCCGCAGTTCCTCAAGTTCAACATCTCCCTGGGGAAAGATGCTCTGTTCGGGGTCTACATCCGCAAGGGCCTTCCCCCCTCACACGCGCAGGTAGACTGTTATAACACACCCCTGGGTTGGGGTCAATTCAAATTGAATGCAGTCAATTCAGGAAGTGATTTGAATTTAAAATTGAATATAAAATTTAAAAAATGGAAAAACAGTAATAAATATCTTCTACTTGTTTATTAAGAAGTCGTTGTAAATAGATTACATTTTTTGAGTCATTGAATTAGAATTTCAGTTTACTTCCTGAATTGACACACACCAATACACACACACCAACACACACACACCAATACACACACAACCCACACATACTGTATGCACCACATACACAGTTACACAAAACTGGACTGCACACACACTTACAGTATACACACACTTATGGAATTGAATTGACTTCCTGGTCTGAGCTTCCTGAAAGTGTAATTGTCTCTCCTCCTGCAGTATGACTACATGGAACGCTTGGACGGTAAAGAGAAGTGGAGTGTTGTTGAGTCTCCTCGAGAACGCCGCAGCATCCAGACTGTGGTTCTAAACGAAGCAGTGTTTGTTCAGTACCTGGACCCGGGAGCATGGCATCTAGCCTTCTACAATGACGGACGAGAAAGAGAGACCGTCTCCTTCAACACTGCTGTAATGGGTAAGAGAGAGAGAGAGGGGGAGGGAGGGGGAGAGAGAGCAAGAGAGAGAGAGGGAGGGGGAGAGAGAGAGATGGGGAGGGGAGGGAGAGGGGGAGAGAGAGGGGATGGAGAGGGAAACAGAGAGAAAACAAGAGGGGGAGAGAGAGAGGGAGAGAGAGAGTGGGAGAAAGAAGTCTCCTTCAACACTGCTGTAATGGGTTAGAATGGAGAAAGAAGGGAGAGAGGGAGAGAGAGAGAGAGAGAGAGAGAGAGAGAGAGAGAGAGGGGGGAGAGAGTATATATAACTTTCACTTCAAGAGCATCAGTTAAACTCCACCCAATCCTACTCTCACGGCCAGCCTGCCAACTGCTGTGGAGAGAGTGAGGGATGGAGGGAAGGAGGTAGGGGGGAGTAGGTTTGAGTTAAGTAAAGCATCGTGCTGAGAGGGGGAAGGGGCGAGATGTTGAGGCAGAGAGGGAAGTGGAGAGAGTGGAGAGAGTAAATCGGTGGAGAGAGAGAGGGAAGTGGAGAGAGTAAATGGGTTGGAGAGAGAGAAGGATGGAGAGAGTGGAGAAATTAAATGTGGTGGAGAGAGAGAGGAATGGAGAGAGTGAAGAGAGTAAATCGGGTGGAGAGAGAGAGAGGGGTGGAGAGAGTGGAGAGAGTAAATGGGGTGGAGAGAGAAAGGAATGGAGAGAGTGGAGAGAGTAAATGGGGTGGAGAGAGAGAGGGATGGAGAGAGTGGAGAGAGTAAATGGGGTGGGGAGAGAGAGGGGTGGAGAGAGTAAATGGGGTGGAGAGAGAGAGGGAAGTGGTGAGAGTGGAGAGAGTAAATAGGGTGGAGAGAGAGAGGGATGGAGAGAGTGGAGAGAGTGGAGTGATTAAATGGGGTGGAGAGAGAGGGATGGAGAGAGTGGAGAGAGTAAATGGGGTGGAGAGAGAGAGGGAAGTGGAGAGAGTGGAGAGAGTAAATGGGGTGGAGAGAGTGGAAAGAGTAAATGGGGTGGAGAGAGAGGGATGGAGAGAGTGGAGAGAGTAAATGGGATGGAGAGAGAGATGAAAGTGGAGAGGGTGGAGAGATTAAATGGGGTGTTGAGAGAGGGATGGAGAGAGATAAGGAAGTGTAGAGAGTGGAGAGAGAAAATGGGGTGGAGAGAGAGGGATGGATGGAGAGAGTGGAGAGAGTAAATGGGGTGGAGAGAGTGGAGAGAGTAAATGGGGTGGAGATAGAGAGGGAAGTGGAGAGAGTGGAGAGAGTAAATGTGGTGGAGATAGAGAGGGAAGTGGAGAGAGTGGAGAGAGTAAATGGGGTAGAGAGAGAGAGGAAAGTGGAGAGAGTGGAGAGAGTAAAAGGGGTGGAGAGAGTGGAGAGAGTAAAGGGGTGGAGAGAGAGAGGGAAGTGGAGAGAGTGGAGAGAGTAAATGTGGTGGAGAGAGAGAGGGAAGTGGAGAGAGTGGAGAGAGTAAATGGGGTAGAGAGAGGAAAGTGGAGAGAGT
>NW_026600544.1:192500-204763 GCF_029448725.1 Salvelinus fontinalis
GACAGGTTGAGATCTGAAGAGGTGATGGAAAGGACAGGTTGAGATCTGAAGAGGTGAGGGAGAGGACAGGTTGAGATCTGAAGAGGTGAGGGAGAGGACAGGTTGAGATCTGAAGAGGTGAGGGAAAGGACAGGTTGAGATCTGAAGAGGTGAGGGAGAGGACAGGTTGAGATCTGAAGAGGTGAGGGAGAGGACAGGTTGAGATCTGAAGAGGTGAGGGAGGGGACAGGTTGAGATCTGAAGAGGTGAGGGAGAGGACAGGTTGAGATCTGAAGAGGTGAGGGAGAGGACAGGTTGAGATATGAAGAGGTGAGGGAGAGGACAGGTTGAGATCTGAAGAGGTGAGGGAGAGGACAGGTTGAGATCTGAAGAGGTGAGGGAGAGGACAGGTTGAGATCTGAAGAGGTGAGGGAGAGGACAGGTTGAGATCTGAAGAGGTGAGGGAGAGGACAGGTTGAGATCTGAAGAGGTGAGGGAGAGGACAGGTTGAGATCTGAAGAGGTGATGGAAAGGACAGGTTGAGATCTGAAGAGGTGAGGGAGAGGACAGGTTGAGATCTGAAGAGGTGAGGGAAAGGACAGGTTGAGATCTGAAGAGGTGAGGGAGAGGACAGGTTGAGATCTGAAGAGGTGAGGGAGAGGACAGGTTGAGATCTGAAGAGGTGAGGGAGAGGACAGTTTGAGATCTAAAGAGGTGAGGGAGAGGACAGGTTGAGATCTGAAGAGGTGAGGGAGAGGACAGGTTGAGATCTGAAGAGGTGAGGGAGAGGACAGGTTGAGATCTGAAGAGGTGAGGGAGAGGACAGGTTGAGATCTGAAGAGGTGAGGGAGAGGACAGGTTGAGATCTGAAGAGGTGAGGGAGAGGACAGGTTGAGATCTGAAGAGGGGAGGGAGAGGACAGGTTGAGATCTGAAGAGGTGAGGGAGGGGACAGGTTGAGATCTGAAGAGGTGAGGGAAAGGACAGGTTGAGATCTGAAGAGGTGAGGGAGAGGACAGGTTGAGATCTGAAGAGGTGAGGGAGGGGACAGGTTGAGATCTGAAGAGGTGATGGAAAGGACAGGTTGAGATCTGAAGAGGTGAGGGAGAGGACAGGTTGAGATCTGAAGAGGTGAGGGAGAGGACAGGTTGAGATCTGAAGAGGTGAGGGAAAGGACAGGTTGAGATCTGAAGAGGTGAGGGAGAGGACAGGTTGAGATCTGAAGAGGTGAGGGAGAGGACAGGTTGAGATCTGAAGAGGTGAGGGAGGGGACAGGTTGAGATCTGAAGAGGTGAGGGAGAGGACAGGTTGAGATCTGAAGAGGTGAGGGAGAGGACAGGTTGAGATCTGAAGAGGTGAGGGAGAGGACAGGTTGAGATCTGAAGAGGTGAGGGAGACGACAGGTTGAGATCTGAAGAGGTGAGGGAGAGGACAGGTTGAGATCTGAAGAGGTGAGGGAGAGGACAGGTTGAGATCTGAAGAGGTGAGGGAGAGGACAGGTTGAGATCTGAAGAGGTGAGGGAGAGCACAGGTTGAGATCTGAAGAGGTGATGGAAAGGACAGGTTGAGATCTGAAGAGGTGAGGGAGAGGACAGGTTGAGATCTGAAGAGGTGAGGGAAAGGACAGGTTGAGATCTGAAGAGGTGAGGGAGAGGACAGGTTGAGATCTGAAGAGGTGAGGGAGAGGACAGGTTGAGATCTGAAGAGGTGAGGGAGAGGACAGTTTGAGATCTAAAGAGGTGAGGGAGAGGACAGGTTGAGATCTGAAGAGGTGAGGGAGAGGACAGGTTGAGATCTGAAGAGGTGAGGGAGAGGACAGGTTGAGATCTGAAGAGGTGAGGGAGAGGACAGGTTGAGATCTGAAGAGGTGAGGGAGAGGACCGGTTGAGATCTGAAGAGGTGAGGGAGAGGACCGGTGGAAAGACAGAAAGAAGCGAGTGAAGATGCGAGCATAAGGTCATGATAGAGAAGAAAAGAGGTAGATGAAAAGAGAGAGAGAGAAGTGACATATAGAAGCAGAGGAGGGCAGAGAACAGGGTCAGCATTTTCCTCCACTCTTCATTTACCCCCTCCTTTCCCCCTCTGTTTCTTATTCACCTTTTTCCCTTCTCGCTCTCTTAAATGTGATATCCATCACGCCCGAGTCACTCAAACAATTTACCTGAAGTGGCGATGACACATAAATCTATATGTGTGACCCTCCAGTTCTGCCTCGCCAACAGAATGGAGCGCCCAGACAGCAGCGTGTGAAAATGAGTGGGGAGGGAGGTTTTAGACAGGTGGAGAGAGGGAGCGCTGGGGGAGGAGGGGAAGGGGAGAGAGTGGGTAGTCAGCAGAGGGAAAGGGGGGTTGGGGGAGAGAGGGAGAGGTAAAGAAACAGGAAGAGAGGGGGGAGGTGTCAAAAAGAGGGAGTTAGGGGGATTTGGGGAATGAGAGGAGGAGGAGGGGAGTGGGGGCGTATAGTTTGCCAGGAGGGGGTAATTTGTCAAATTGGTTTTCACTCACTGTTCATACTCACATCTGCCTGTCAGCCAGTCTGCCAATGTCAGATTATCCCCAGTGCATTAGCACACACACACTAAGATACAGGGAAGGTTATATGTGAGGAAACGCAGCCTTCTGAGTGAAAAGTATTGACTTATTAAATGCCTGTGAAAGGCTGTGTGAAGACAATTACCAACATGTATTACGACATGCTGCAAATCAGATGAAGGAAACACGAAGCTAGTATTTCTCAGTATTTTAAACATTATTATCTTTCTCTCTCTCTCACCCTCTCTTTCTCCCTCTTTCTCTCTCCTTCTTTTCTCCCTTTCTCTTTCCCTCCCTCCTCCTCTCCCTTTCTCTCCCCCCCCCTCCCCCTCTCCCTCTCTCTCTTCTCCTCTCTGTCTGTAGTGGACTGCCTGGACCCGACCTGTTCTAATAATGGTATCTGTGTAAACGGGGAGTGCCACTGTAAACCCGGCTGGGGCGGCCCACACTGTGAGCTGCAGCGGGCACTATGCCCAGACCAATGCCATGGCCATGGTGCATTCATACCAGACACTGGCCTCTGTAGCTGTGACCCTAACTGGATGGGACCAGACTGCTCTGTAGGTCAGTAGTACCCTATTCTGTCATCTGTAACCTCTGACCTCTAACCCCTAACCTTAACCCTTTACCTCTAACCCTAACTGGATGGGACCAGACTGCTCTGTAGGTCAGTAGTACCCTATTCTGTAATCTGTAACCTCTGACCTCTAACCCCTAACCTTAACCCTTTACCTCTAACCCTAACTGGATAGAACCAGACTGTTCTGTAAGTTGATACATCAGCTAACGCCTTACCGTTTGGGTGGGCCTAACCCTTAAATATTGCACAATCCTCCTTGCCTTTTATCCTAACCCCAATCCAAGCTGCCCCGTGGCTTACCCTAACTCTAGTAGTTATGCCTAACCCAACCCCAATGACAGTAGCTGTGTGTAACTCTTTACATGCCTCTCTCCTCCCTCTCTACAGAAGTGTGTTCTGTGGACTGCGGGACTCACGGTGTGTGTTTGGGCGCAGCGTGTCAGTGTGAGGAGGGCTGGACAGGTACCGGGTGTGACCAGCGAGTGTGTAACCCACTGTGCATCAAACATGGAACCTGCAAGGACGGCAAGTGCCAGTGTCACCAGGGCTGGAATGGAGAACACTGCACCATCGGTAGGTGGGGAGAGGAGGAAGAGGAGGAGGAGGAGGAGGAGGAGAAGGAGGAGGAGTGTGTGTGTGTGTGTGTGTGTGTGTGTGTGTGTGTGTGTGTGTGTGTGTGTGCGTGTGCGTGTGCGTGTGCGTGTGCGTGTGCGTGTGCGTGCGCAGAATAGATTGATGGAAGTTTGGATGCCTCGCTATTTTGATTTACTCATAATGCTTTGAAATAGGAAGTTTAATTTCCCATTCACCATTTCATCCGAGCAGCGCTTTTCCTCAGAACACTCCGGTGTCAGAAACACAGTGGGTGGGGGAACAACACTTTGTGATATCAACTCTCTGTTCCCCACTAGAAACTAGGGCGGCTTTGTATGCTGCGTCTTTCACAAGACAAAACTCCTCACTAGTCTGCTTGTGGGTGCTGATCTCGGCTATGCATGTGATCTACTGTAGGCTATGCATGTGATCTACTGTAGGCTATGCATGTGATCTACTGTAGGCTATGCATGTGATCTACTGTAGACTATGCATGTGATCTACTGTAGGCTATGCATGTGATCTACTGTAGGCTATGCATGTGATCTACTGTAGACTATGCATGTGATCTACTGTAGGCTATGCATGTGATCTACTGTAGGCTATGCATGTGATCTACTGTAGGCTATGCATGTGCATTTTAAACTCCTTCCTTTCCTTTTTTCATAACGCCACTCTCTCAACCTCTGCACGTTTTCTCTCAATGCAGACATGTGGGACTTGGTTGACAAAGGTAAAACTGTATTTTGGTTTTCAGCGTTTAGCTTCTCGTGCTGCATAGTAGTAGGAACTAGTCGCTGCTAAGTCGTCTGTGGGTTTGGGGCTGGCTGGCGTTGGTAAACTTGGCCCAGTAGACTAGTCATCTGTGTGCTATCTATATATCTATATTTCTATATCTATATCTCCATATCTATATCTATATCTCTCTCTGTCTGTCTGTCTGTCTGTCTGTCTGTCTGTCTGTCTGTCTGTCTGTCTGTCTGTCTGTCTGTCTGTCTGTCTGTCTGTTACCAACCAACCAGTGTTTTACCATTCACAACCACACAACCATTGTGGCCTGGGGTTACCATCCACAACCTCTCAGCCACTGTAGCTAGGGGTTACGATCTATAACATCACAGCCACTGTAGCCAGGGGTTACCATCCACAACCTCACAGCCACTGTAGCCAGGGGTTACCATCCACAACCTCTCAGCCACTGTAGCCAGGGGTTACCATCCACAACCTCACAGCCACTGTAGCCAGGGGTTACCATCCACAACCTCACAGCCACTGTAGCCAGGGGTTACCATCCACAACCTCACAGCCACTGTAGCCAGGGGTTACCATCCACAACCTCACAGCCACTGTAGCCAGGGGTTACCATCCACAACCTCACAGCCACTGTAGCCAGGGGTTACCATCCACAACCTCACAGCCACTGTAGCCAGGGGTTACCATCCACAACCTCACAGCCACTGTAGCCAGGGGTTACCATCCACAACCTCACAGCCACTGTAGCCAGGGGTTACCATCCACAACCTCTCAGCCACTGTAGCCAGGGGTTACTATCCACAACCTCACAGCCACTGTAGCCAGGGGTTACTATCCACAACCTCACAGCCACTGTAGCCAGGGGTTACCATCCACAACCTCACAGCCACTGTAGCCAGGGGTTACCATCCACAACCTCTCAGCCACTGTAGCCAGGGGTTACTATCCACAACCTCTCAGCCACTGTAGCCAGGGGTTACTATCCACAACCTCATAGCCACTGTAGCCAGGGGTTACCATCCACAACCTCACAGCCACTGTAGCCAGGGGTTACTATCCACAACCTCACAGCCACTGTAGCCAGGGGTTACCATCCACAACCTCACAGCTACTGTAGCCAGGGGTTACCATCCAGAATATCACAGCCACTGTAGCCAGGGGTTACCATCCACAACCTCACAGCCACTGTAGCCAGGGGTTACCATCCACAACCTCACAGCCACTGTAGCCAGGGGTTACCATCCACAACCTCTCAGCCACTGTAGCCAGGGGTTACCATCCACAACCTCACAGCCACTGTAGCCAGGGGTTACCATCCACAACCTCACAGCTACTGTAGCTAGGGGTTACAATCCAGAATATCACAGCCACTGTAGCCAGGGGTTACCATCCACAACCTCACAGCCACTGTAGCCAGGGGTTACCATCCACAACCTCACAGCCACTGTAGCCAGGGGTTACCATCCACAACCTCACAGCCACTGTAGCCAGGGGTTACCATCCACAACCTCACAGCCACTGTAGCCAGGGGTTACCATCCACAACCTCACAGCCACTGTAGCCAGGGGTTACTATCCACAACCTCACAGCCACTGTAGCCAGGGGTTACCATCCACAACCTCACAGCCACTGTAGCCAGGGGTTACTATCCACAACCTCACAGCCACTGTAGCCAGGGGTTACCATCCACAACCTCACAGCCACTGTAGCCAGGGGTTACAATCCAGAATATCACAGCTACTGTAGCCAGGGGTTACCATCCACAACCTCACAGCCACTGTAGCCAGGGGTTACTATCCACAACCTCACAGCCACTGTAGCCAGGGGTTACCATCCACAACCTCACAGCCACTGTAGCCAGGGGTTACAATCCAGAATATCACAGCTACTGTAGCCAGGGGTTACCATCCAGAATATCACAGCCACTGTAGCCAGGGGTTACTATCCACAACCTCACAGCCACTGTAGCCAGGGGTTACCATCCACAACCTCACAGCCACTGTAGCCAGGGGTTACAATCCAGAATATCACAGCCACTGTAGCCAGGGGTTACCATCCACAACCTCACAGCCACTGTAGCCAGGGGTTACTATCCACAACCTCACAGCCACTGTAGCCAGGGGTTACTATCCACAACCTCACAGCCACTGTAGCCAGGGGTTACTATCCAAAGATCATAGTTCACACTGTGTCTGTTAACCTTTATATTTCCATGGTGATAATGACTGTATACAGTTTACTGAACCACTAAGGCACAGGAGGTGGTTCCCTAGTACCAGTCACTCCATCCCAGTTCCCCTCAACCACTCTGTCATATGGGGGTATATAACAGAACAGGCCCCCTCAGCCTCTCTCTCGTATGGGGGTATATAACAGAACAGGCCCCCTTAGCCTCTCTCATATGGGGGTATATAACAGAACAGGCCCCCTCAGCCTCTCTCTCGTATGGGGGTATATAACAGAACAGGCCCCCTCAGCCTCTCTCATATGGGGGTATATAACAGAACAGGCCCCCTCAGCATCTCTCTCGTATGGGGGTATATAACAGAACAGGCCCCCTCAGCCTCTCTCATATGGGGGTATATAACAGAACAGGCCCCCTCAGCCTCTCTCATATGGGGGTATATAACAGAACAGGCCCCCTCAGCCTCTCTCATATGGGGGTATATAACAGAACAGGCCCCCTCAGCCTCTCTCATATGGGGGTATATAACAGAACAGGCCCCCTCAGCCTCTCTCTCATATGGGGTATATAACAGAACAGGCCCACTCAGTCTCTCTCTCATATGGGGGTATATAACAGAACAGGCCCCCTCAGCCTCTCTCATATGGGGGTATAATACAGAACAGGCCCTCTCAGTCTCTCTCTCATATGGGAGTATATAACAGAACAGGCCCCCTCAGCCTCTCTCTCATATGGGGGTATATAACAGAACAGGCCCCCTCAGTCTCTCTCTCATATGGGGGTATATAACAGAACAGGCCCCCTCAGTCTCTCTCTCATATGGGGGTATATACCAGAACAGTCCCCCTCAGTCTCTCTCTCATATGGGGGTATATAACAGAACAGGCCCCCTCAGTCCCCCAATTGATCCAGTTCTGAACCACAAACGTTTCCACTTGACAAAGATCACAGCGAAACAGTGATATGTACCATACATACACACGACAGGATGGATTGTTTGTTTACACACACACACACACACCACACCACACCACACATCACACCACACCACACATCACACACACCCAAAGGTTAGGAGTTAGGAGTTGTGTTAAAGTCCTGTGACAGGATCCAATGTCCCCCAACCAAACTGAATTGAACAGAAGGCTATAGATCCCCTGTGGATGGTTTGGAGTGTCCTCTGCCCTACTAAAGTTAATAAGATGGCTTTCACTGTTGTCCATGGCAGTACCCAGGGGAGAGGGGGGAGGAAGAAGAGAGGGTGCGAGGAAGAGGAGAAAGGGGGGAGCGGGAGAGAGAGAGGAAGAGGAGAGAGGGGGGAGCAGGAGGGAGAGAGGGAGAGAGGAGGAGGAGGGGAAGGAGAGTGAGAGAGGTGAGATGTGGGAGGAGGAAGAAGAGAGAGTGACAGAGATAGAGAGAGAAATGGAGAGAGACTGGAAAGAGAGGGAGAGCTCATATGTAGATTGAAAACAGAGAGAGAGAGTTTTATGTGCCAGGGTGTTTCCTAGTGTGTTGTCATCAGGTCCATCCATGGTTTCAGGATTTATGTCTGTAACCTTCACTAAGTGACCTTTAAGGAGGAGACAGCTGGATGACATGACTGCTGCTAGGCTGCTGGGTAATGGAACCAACCTTCTGTTGGACGCTATGTCTTCTATCTACTCGTCCGTTCTTTTCTGCTCTCTCTCTCTCTCTCTCTCTCTCTCTCTCTCTCTCTCTCTCTCTCTCTCTCTCTCTCTCTCTCTCTCTCTCTCTCTCTCTCTCTCTCTCTCTCTCTCTCTCTCTCTCTCTCTCTCTCTCTCTCTCTCACACACACAAACACACTCTCACCTTCCCTCTCTGTGTGTGCTGACCCATAACCCAAGGCTTTTTAAGGGCGATTTCATCACATCCAACTACATTAGTGAGGGGAATGGACTTAATAGTTTCTGAAATCCCACTTTATTCTGGTTAGTATGAGGGGAATTTAATCGTCCTCTAGCATTAAGGAGAGGGCCTGCCTGCCTGCCTGCCTGCCTGCCTGCCTGCCTGCCTGCCTGGCCTGGCTAGCCGATCAATGCCCCATATAGATTCTGCTGTCCTTGCTCTGCATAACGGTCGGTCTGCTTAAAATGGATCCATTTTACAGACAATCCTGGCTAACACTCTGTTGTGCTCAATGGTCCTGGGCCAACACACACATACACACACACATACACACACACATACACACTCAACACTCAATGAGGCGGAACAGTACATGGCTGGTCTGAGGGCCGGACCCTTTTTTTACATTTTTGCCTAAAATGACATACCCAAATCTAACTGCCTGTAGCTCAGGACCTGAAGCAAGGAAATGCATATTCTTGATACCATTTCAAAGGAAACACTTTGAAGTTTGTAGAAATTAGTTATTAATGGAGGAGAATATAACACAATAGATCTGGTAAAATATAATACAAAGAAAAGAATGTGTTGTTTTTTGTTTTTGTTTTTGTTTTTTTACATCATCTTTGAAATGCAAGAGAAAGGTCACAATGTATTATTCCAGGTTAGGTGCAATTTGGATTTTGGCCACTAGACGACATCAGTGTATGTGCAAAGTTTTAGACCCATCCAATGATCCATTCCATTTCTGTTCAAAATGTGGTATCAAGACTGCCCAAATGTGCCTAATTGGTTTATTAACACATTTTCAAGTTCATAACTGTGGACTCTCCTCAAACAATAGCATGGTATTCTTTCATTGTAATAAATACTGTAAATTGGACAGTGCGGTTAGATGAACAAGAATTTAATCTTTCTGCCCATATCAGATATGTCTATGTTCTGGGAAATGTCCTTATTACTTAAAACGTCATGCTAATCACATTAGAGCACGTTAGGCCAACCGACCCGTGGGTGGGACACCGATCCCGTAGAATATTTAACCACTCAGAGTTAATGCCCAACCTTAACCACTCAGAGTTAATGCCTAACCTTATGATTTTGGAGTTGATGCCTGAACTTAACCTTAAACACTGTCAAATTAGATTTTTGGAACAACTTTGAAATTTGAAGTTTGAGTCTAATTCTGACGTGAGACTGTGAGAGCTTGTTGGGTACACAGTATGGAGAATGGAAATTAAAACTGCCCTGCAGATATCTAATTGATGTGTTGTGTGGTCAATCATTGTGGCTTTCAGGAATGCTTTACCATAATCATTGGATTGACTGAGACCTTTAATGCATTAAAACACAATAAAGTATGTCTCTCTTTCTCTCTCCCTCCCCCATCTATCACTCTCTCTCTCCCTTCTATCTCTCTCTTCCTCCCATTCTTTCTCTCTATCCCTCCCCCCCACCTCTCTCTTTCTGCCTCCCCCTCACTCTCTCCCCAATCTCACTCTCTCTCTCTCTCTCTCCCTTCTATTTCTCTCTTCCTCCCATTCTTTCTCTCTCCCACCACTCTCTCTCTGCCTCCCCCCTCACTCTTGACCCCACTCTCTCTCTCTTTCCCCCTCTCTACCTCCCCCCTCACCCCCCCTCTCACTCTCTCTCTCCCCCTCCCTCTCTCCCTCCATCTCTCCCTCCCCCTCTCACTCCCCCCTCAATCTCTCTTACCCCTTTCTCTCCCTCTCTCCCTATCTTCCCCCCTCTCTCTCTCTCTCTATCTCTCTTGCTCTCTATCCCCCCTCTCCCCCCTCTCTCTCTCTCCCTCCCCTCCTCCCATTCTTTCTCTCTATCCATCCCTCCCTCCCACATCTCTCTTTCTGCCTCCCCCCCACTCTCTACCCCACTCTCTCTCTCTCTTTCCCCCTCTCTACCTCCCCCCTCACTCTCCCTCCCCCCTCTCACTCTCTCTCTCCCCCATCCCTCTCTCCTTCCCCCTGCCCCCCTCTCTCTCTTGCTCTCTCTCTGCCCTTCCCCCTCTCTCTCCCTCCCCCTCTCTCCCCACTCTCTCTCTCTCTCCCTCCCCCTCACTCTCTCTTACCCCTTTCTCTCCCTCTCTCCATATCTTTCCCCCTCTCTCTCGCTCTCTCTCTCTCTCCCCCCTCTCTCTCCCTCCCCCTCTATCTCCCTCCGCCTCTCTCTCCCTCCCCCTCTCTCTCCCTCCCCCTCTCTCTCTCCCTCTCTCCCGCTCTCCCTCCCCCTTTCTCTCTCCCCACTCTCTCGCTTTTTCTCCCCCTCTCTCTCTATCTCTCCCCTCTCTCTCTATCGCTCCCTCCCCTACTCTCTCTCTTACTCCTTCCCCCTATATATCTTTATCTCTCTCTCTCCCTCCCCCTCTCTCCCTCTCCTCAGATGGTTGTCCTAACCTGTGTAATGGTAATGGTCAGTGTACCATAGGGGAGCAGAGCTGGCACTGTGAATGCCAGACAGGCTGGAGGGGTGCCGGATGCAGCGTTGCCATGGAGACCTCCTGTGCCGACAACACGGACAATGAAGGAGGTACATTTACATTTACATTTAAGTCATTTAGCAGACGCTCTTATCCAGAGCGACTTACAAATTGGTGCATTCACCTAATGACATCCAGTGGAACAGCCACTTTACAATAGTGCATCTAAATCTTTTAAGGGGGGGGGGGGCAGAAGGATTGCTTTATCCTATCCTAGGTATTCCTTGAAGAGGTGGGGTTTCAGGTGTCTCCGGAAGGTGGTGATTGACTCCGCTGTCCTGGCGTCGTGAGGGAGTTTGTTCCACCATTGGGGTGCCAGAGCAGCGAACAGTTTTGACTGGGCTGAGCGGGAACTGTACTTCCTCAGTGGTAGGGAGGCGAGCAGGCCAGAGGTGGATGAACGCAGTGCCCTTGTTTGGGTGTAGGGCCTGATCAGAGCCTGAAGGTACTGAGGTGCCGTTCCCCTCACAGCTCCGTAGGCAAGCACCATGGTCTTGTGTGTGTGTGTGAAATTAAGGGTTAGACCTCTGGTAGTCCAGCAGTGCAAACTTTTCATCTTAAGTTGAAATAAATTGTAAGGAGAATGAAGTAACCTTTCATAGTTTCTGTACAGCACTTTGAGATATCAGCTGATGTAAGAAGGGCTATATAAATACATTTGATTTGATTTGATAGTAATATGTGTATGTTTGAGACACTGAAACTATCTCACCTCTCCACTCCCCTCTCTCTCATCCTCTCTTTCTCCCTTATCTCTCTCTCCCTCCTCTCTTTCTCCATCCTCTCTCTCTCCCTCCTCTCTTTCTCCCTCCTCTCTCTCCCTCCTCTCTCTCTCTCCTTCCTCTCTCTCTCCTTCCTCTCTTTCTCCCTCCTCTCTCTCTCTCCCTCCTCTCTTTCTCCCTCCTCTCTCTCTCCCTCCTCTCTTTCTCCCTCATCTCTCTCTCCCTCCTCTCTTTCTCCATCCTCTCTTTCTCCCTCATCTCTCTCTCCCTCCTCTCTTTCTCCATCCTCTCTCTCTCCCTCCTCTCTTTCTCCATCCTCTCTTTCTCCCTCATCTCTCTCTCCCTCCTCTCTTTCTCCCTCCTCTCTCTCTCCCTCCTCTCTTTCTCCCTCCTCTCTCTCTCTCCCTCCTCTCTTTCTCCCTCCTCTCTCTCTCCCTCCTCTCTTTCTCCCTCATCTCTCTCTCCCTCCTCTCTTTCTCCATCCTCTCTTTCTCCCTCATCTCTCTCTCCCTCCTCTCTTTCTCCATCCTCTCTTTCTCCCTCCTCTCTCTCTCCCTCC